>NC_035109.1:188205998-188505998 GCF_002204515.2 Aedes aegypti
CAACTATGCTATAGACACAGATAGAGACGAGAAAGGAGGCAACCCAGCTCTATTCGGATTTATTGCAATTTGTCGACTTATAGTTAGCGCCCCATTCCAGCACATACGTATTCTGCAAACATTCCTACATGTGTTTTACCGAAAAAGCAACTGTAACGAGGACAGAGAACGAATGAAGCAGGATCGTTTGTAATTAGTTTTATCCAATTAAATTCGATTGTATTATATACAGCATTAAGTGGAGAAGAATTGTGAACGGTGGCTATAAGCGTTAGAAGCGAAAAAGGATGAAGTGGAAGGTTAATGAAACAAAAAGGCACTTATTCTAGTCGTTTAAGATTTGATAGTAGTATTTTGGGTTTTTAATTAATTTATATTTATTACCATTAGGAGACCTAGCGCCGACATAGTTTTATATAGCATTTATATTGATTTCCCGTTGCTTCTGCAGGAAGAAAATGCAAGGAAGGGTGAAAGACACGAACAGGAAAAGAAAAACTACCAAACGTTAGCGATGGGAACGATGTCTCATGTGATTGCGTATGCCTGGCGATAGCGACGAAAATAAATTGATGATAACTTATATTCTCTGTGTATTTTCTTCTTTTTTGTTTCCCAACGCCCATAACAAATAGACCTGGATACTTCTGTTAGAATGTATATTATATCCCATAAATTTCCGCTTTAATTATACTCATTGTACAACCTTGTTCATCCTGTGTCGTCAGTAGATCCAGTGCTCTTCCAAGTCTATTGAGCAATTTATCTAGCGTAACTCTTTTCGATTTGGCAGAAACATTTGATTGATGATGTCCGAATATTTATTTTTGTTTCTTATACTGTGTAATGCTTATTATATTTTCACCGTCAAAACTGTCAAAAACCGATTAACGCTTGGTTAGGTGACTCTCAGATCCTTACCTTTCACACTTCTAACCATGGCAACTCTGAAGATGCAGAGGATTCCGCGATCTCCAGCAACAATGTTTGTTTAATCCAGTGGTGCTCAAGTTGCAGCGCATTGCAGGCCAAATCACGATTTGTCATCAGCGCTGACGGGCACATAGGGAATTTCAAATGTTTTGTAAAAATAAATATGTGCCTGATCTCAATTAATCAAAAAAGTGATTACAGTCAGGTCTCCTATTAGACACATGGTTGGGGGGCGTAATAGGAATCTACGTTATAGGAGACCCAGGGCTTATGAGATTTCATCACTTTGGGGGTGTTGTTGAATATCTCGTATCCCAAATGAGATAGCACAGTACTGTCTTCGGCGAAGTTTCAGTGCTAAGTACGATCTACCTTTAGGAGTTGAGGATCATCCTTTTAGTTGAGAACTTGGTCGGTAGGGGCGCTTTTTCTGATTTGCACTATATGAACCATGAGGGATAAGAATGCAACATTTTGTATCATTTGATATCTCTAGATCCTGATGTTTTGGAGGGTTGGTATCTTCGGAAGAGTTGTTCAGTAGCTCAAGGGCTGACATGCGGTGGTCATTCTGATACGGAATTACGCCACCAGGCGGCGCTAGTGGACATGGAATTTTTGTTTTGCGCATAGCTCAGTAGCCTGACCACTTAGAAAGATGGCGTCTTCGGCAAAGTTGCTCTGTATCACAAGGGCTAACATTATTTGAGCCGAAAGTTTCGAAGTTTTGCCACTAGACGGCGCTAGTGAGCAAATAATTTTTGTTTCACGGATAGCTCAGTAGCCTGATCACTTAGAGGGATGGCGTCTTCGGCAAAGTTGCTCAGTATCACAAGGGCTAACATTATTTGAGCCTAAAGTTTGGAAATTTTGCCACTAGGCGGCGCTAGTGAGCAAAGAATTTTTGTTTGGCGCATAGCTCAGTAGCCTGACCACTTAGCAAGATGGCGTCTTCGGCAAAGTTGCTCTGTATCACAAGGGCTAACATTATTTGAGCCGAAAGTTTCGAAGTTTTGCCACTAGACGGCGCTAGTGAGCAAATAATTTTTGTTTCACGGATAGCTCAGTAGCCTGATCACTTAGAGAGATGGCGTCTTCGGCAAAGTTGCTCAGTATCACAAGGGCTAACATTATTTGAGCCTAAAGTTTGGAAATTTTGCCACTAGGCGGCGCTAGTGAGCAAAGAATTTTTGTTTGGCGCATAGCTCAGTAGCCTGACCACTTAGCAAGATGGCGTCTTCGGCCAAGTTGCTCAATATCACAAGGATTAACATTATTTGAGCCTAAAGTTTTGAAATTTTGCCACTAGGCGGCGCTAGTGAGCAAAGAATTTTTGTTTTGCGCATAGCTCAGTAGTCTGACCACTTAGAAAGATGGCGTCTTGGGCAAAGTTGCTCAGTATCACAAGGATTAACATTATTTGAGCCGAAAGTTTCAAAATTTTGCCACTAGGCGGCGCTAGTGAGCAAATAATTTTTGTTTTGCGGATTGCTCAGTAGCCTGATCATTTAGAAAAAAAAGTTTTCAGAAAAGTTGTCTAGTACCACAAGCACTAACATTATTAGAGCCGAGAGTTTCTAGATACAGTAATGTCCCGATTTTGTCAGCCCCATGTTACATTTAGGGTTGACTAAAACGGGAAAAAGCTAAAATCGGGAAAAAAATCGACTACTTTTTATATTTATTCTCATCCATAGACTTCGTTTAATGTTTTTGTTGGTGTTTACAGCGTTTTTTATATTTTTGTATGAACCGTAATAACATACAAGATCCCTAACGTAACTGCATTCTGTGACAACTGTGATACAAAGTCAATTCATACTTTGGATGACCGTATAGACGTGGCCAATGTCACACCTGACTTTTTACAATATGGTTGTACCTAATATTTCCACATTAAAATAATGTATTTTTTGAATGTTGACAAAATCGGGTCAAAAGGGTGTTAATATTGGGGGTAGACAAAATCGGGTCTAAATAGGTGCTAAAATCGGGGGTAGACAAAATCGGGGGCATACCAAATCGGGTCATTACTGTATTATATATACGAAGAAATCAAGAGAAAAAGTTTTTTTTATAGAATTGAATAATCGTTATGAAAAAGAAGGTTTATATTATAAAAATATTCAAACAAGAGTGTTGTGTAACTGAAGAGATAAGGCTAGTCCTAGTTATCTCATTGAGATTATTAGCGAATTGATTTCCCAATTTATAAGTAATGACTGACATTCCAACCTAACTTCATTTCTATCCAATCCATATCTTGGAAAATGTGGAGTTCTTACAATGACGAAATAAAAAAAAAATACAAATTTTTTCTTTGGTTCATATAAATAGCTAACGATCACACATTTAAGTAGTAAACGGATCCTCGCTCTTTCTCAAATCAAAAAATTGAACAAAAATTCTCCCAATCCGTCTAAAATACTAGGAAACTAGCCACACTTTTATCCGAATGTAAAATATAATGTATGTATTTTTCTCTAGGCACTTTTACTTAGACGTGACAATGCCAGAAAAATCGATAGCCCTTGTCATACTGAACAACTTTGGTCAGGCTACTGAGCAATCCGCAAAACAAAAAAAAAGCTCACTAGCGCCTCCAAGTGGCAAAATTTCGAAACTTTCGGCTCAAATAATGTTAGTCCTCGTGATACTGAGCAACTTTGCCGAAGACGCCATCTTTCTAAGTGGTCAGGCTACTGAGCAATCCGCAAAACAAAAATTCATTGCTCACTAGCGCCGCCCAGTGGCAAAATTTCGAAACTTTGGGCTCAAATAATGTTAGTCCCTGTGATAATGAGCAACTTTGCCGAAGACGCCATCTTTCTAAGTGGTCAGGCTACTCAGCTATGCGCAAAACAAAAACTCATTGCTCACTAGCGCCACCTAGTGGCAAAATTTCGAAACTTTGGGCTCAAATAATGTTAGTCCCTGTGTTAATGAGCAACTTTGCCGAAGACGCCATCTTTCTAAGTGATCAGGCTACTCAGCTATGCGCAAAACAAAAAATCATTGCTCACTAGCGCCACCTAGTGGCAAAATTTCGAAACTTTCGGCTCAAATAATGTTAGTCCTCGTGATACTGAGCAACTTTGCCGAAGACGCCATCTTTCTAAGTGGTCAAGCTACTCAGCTATGCGCAAAACAAAAATTCTTTATTCACTAGCGTCGCCTAGTGGCAAAATTTCGAAACCTTCGGCTCAAATAATGTTAATCCTTGTGATACTGAGCAACTTTGCCGAAGACGCAATCTTTCTAAGTGGTCAGGCTACTCAGCTATGCGCAAAACATAAATTTTTTCCTCACTAGCGCCGCCTAGTGGCAAAATTTCGAAACTTTGGGCTCTAATAATGTTAGTTCCTGTGATAATGAGCAACTTTGCCGAAGACGCCATCTTTCTAAGTGGTCAGGCTACTCAGCTATGCGCAAAACAAAAAATCATTGCTCACTAGCGCCGCCTAGTGGCAAAATTTCGAAACTTCCGGCTCAAATAATGTTAGTCCTTGTGATACTGAGCAACTTTGCTGAAGACGCCATCTTTCTAAGTGGTCAGGCTACTGAGTTATGCGCAAAACAAAAATTCATTGCTCACTAGCGCCGCCTAGTGGCAAAATTTCGAAACTTTCGGCTCAAATAATGTTAGTCCTTGTGATACTTAGCAACTTTGCCGAAGACGCCATCTTTCTAAGTGGTCAGGCTACTGAGCAATGCGCAAAACAAAAATTCCATGTCCACTAGCGCCGCCTGGTGGCGTAATTCCGTATCAGAATGACCACCGCATGTCAGCCCTTGAGCTACTGAACAACTCTTCCGAAGACACCAACCTTCCAAAACATCAGGATCTAGAGATATCAAATGATACAAAATTTTGCATTCTTATCCCTCATGGTTCATATAGTGCAAATCAGAAAAAGCGCCCCTACCGGCCAAGTTCTCAACTAAAAGGATGATCCTCAACTCCTAAAGGTAGATCGTACTTAGCACTGAAACTTCGCCGAAGACAGTACTGTGCTATCTCTTTTGGGATACGAGATATTCAACGACACCCCCAAAGTGATGAAATCCCATAAGCCCTGGGTCTCCTATAACGTTCTGGTGTGTCTTATAGGAGTGAGCGTAATAGGAGTGCACGTTATAGGAATGCGTTTAATAGGAGACCCGACTGTATAGTTAATTCGATACATTGTTTTTTTCTTCTGGACACTTTTATTTTTTCGTGCTCAAAAAGTTATATTAGTTTTATTGGTATGAAACAAAATTCAGAATCATTTTCAAAATAAACATTAGAATTATGTTTTTTGCTTATCTGCCAGTGTGTCTTAAAAATCATGCCTTGAAAATCATGTCGCAGATTGAAATTCAGAATCTTCTTTAGTTTTTTTAGAACTTCCGGCGTAGTCAGATATTTGTAACATGTAATAATGACGATCCTAAAATATTTGAACGAGAAACAGAAAAAGGAAAATTGTCTCTGTAATCCTTTGATAGTATAAAGTCATCATTTTTCTTTGGTTTTTGGTAGAACATGCAAAATTTTAGCAACATTCCTATTGTTTGTATTAGATAAAAATCAAGACACTATACCTGAGGTTCTTTTTGGCATACCTCCAGAGATCATTTCAGAAATTTCTTGAGATATACTGCAAGGAAAAAAGAAATTCTCATGAGAATCCTTCAATATTCCTTTGGTTGGTAAATGCTGGACATGGCGCACAATTGATACTTCACGTACCTGAAGGAATAAAATAGACCCCTTTGTATGGTCCTTAGCCTCCTGTTCACTGGCAAGGATAGTATTAGAGGTCATCAAGATGGGCCCGTAGAGGTTGGCTACTTGTCTGCTTCGGCTGAGGGTCAGAATCTGGGAGACAGAAGAGCTTCCGGAGGAGAGGAAACAAGGCGTCATGTCCCTCATCTACAAAACGAGTGTGAAAATTACTGTACAATCACCATCCTAAACGTCGCCCACAAGTGCTATCCCAGATTATCTTTCGTCGTCTATCACCTATAGCAAACGAATTCTCTGGAAATTGCCAAGCAGGTTTTATTGACAGCCACTCGACAACAGGTCTGGGCGGCAAATCCTCCAGAAATGCCGTGAGTACCAAGTCTCTACGCACCACCTGTTCATCGATTCAAAGCGACATACGACATTATTGACCGTGTAGAGCTATAGAAGTACATGGAGGAGAACAGCTACGGGAAGACCTCGGGTGAACAATCCAGTTCGTTCGAATCCCGCCGTGGACTACGACAAGGTGATGGACTTTCGCGCCTGCTGTTGAAGGTGTCATGCGGAGAGCCGGACTTAACAGTTGAGGCACAATTTGTCTGCTTCGCGGGCAGCATGGATATTATTGGGAGAAAATTTGAAACGGTGGCAGACTTATTCATCCGCTTGAAACGCGAATCAACGAGTGTCGGGCTGATGGTGAATACGTCGAAAACAAACTGCATGCTGGTAGGCGGAACTGAGCGCGACAGACCCGCCTAGGAAGCAGTATCACGACAGACGGGAATTCTTTGAAGGTGGTTAACAGGTTCGTCTATTTCGGATCTTTGCTGACGGCCGACAACAACGTTGAAAAATTAGAAGGTGCATCATCAGTGAAAGCCGTGGCTATGGGCTCCTGAAGAAACTGCGGTCGAGAAAGATTCACCTCGCATCAAATGCACTATGTACAAAACGCTCATAAGACAGGTAGTCCACTACGGACTTGAAACGTGGACTATGTTCGAGAAGATGTAACTCTCAGCTTACAACCAATGGACAGAGCGTTGCATTGCTCAGTCCCCAAAATACCGGAATGAAAAGTTTCTGTGAAACCTGCGAACGACTTACGCGCCACTCCAAAAGTAGGTCGTTGGCGAAATTTATTTCAGGGATGCCCGGTCTGAAACTCTCAATCTGTGGGCAAAAAACCGAAACGTTTTCCACCCAATATTTAGATTGGTTGGAAAAAGTTTCGATTGACTCGCCCACAGATTGAGATTCAAAATTTATCAAAAGTATCATTCAATATCATTTTAGAAAAACTTTATTCAAAGTATTTACAAACACAACCTACTCTCATGAAAGTGCATATTTATTTCGTTTCAAAAATTGAAAAATCCTGTTTATTCGCCACGCGATTATTTGCATTCATTTCATGGATCATTCCAAAACCTAATTACTGTCTAGCTAGACCTACTTGAGCTCCTTTTATTTCAATACATATTCTAAACAGTGATCACTGACCTTAATTCGAAGACCCTTTACATTTCATCTGCTGTACGGCCGTTACTAACTTTCCTCTATAGTTACTAACTATCCTCGAGATGGGTGACGAAGTCGGCACCAGCCGCAGGCTGCTGTCCTGACTATCCGAAAGCTTGATTTGATGTAACGCGTGCTCAACTCGATCTCTCTTTAGGCACGAGAGGTTAGAATCAGCCGTCGTCTCTCACGCTCGTAACGAGAAGTTAGATTCAGCCGGCGGCCAAGAAGAGCTTGATTCGAACGAATTTTACAACGGGTGGTGGGTGGTAGATCGGCAGCCTCGGCTTAAATGACTGTCCGACACTAAGGAGCAGTGTCGTTAAAATTCAACAGAATGATTCCCGATCAGTGCGAAAACGAACAAAAACAAACTCCGCTAGCACGAAGCCAATCTGACTATGAGAGCGAATGCGACGAGAAAAAAAGTGGGTGCAATACGCGCACGCATTCAGTTTCACTCACTGTTGGTGTCATTTCAAAATTCAATTTCACCTAGAGGCACTGAAATTGAGATATGAATATAATAAATTACAAATGAATTTTATATTCTGGTGTAAGAAAACGGCAATGTACTCCAGTTGATGAAGTATGATTGTCTTTTAAGGAAAAAAATACAACTTTTGCAATTTGCGAATGTTTTTGTGGGGCATTTTGATGGAAATGAATTTTATCACAAGCGGAATTGAATTTGCTGCTACCGAATGTCAGTAGGTGGATGAGCATCAGTGTAGAAAAAGTAATTGAAAAACTGAATGAACGTTCTACCAGATTCGTCGGCGTTGTTGACTGTATATTGAAATATGCAGACACTGCTAAGGAGTGCATCAGTTGGACTACTTCGGTACGAAAGCCACGTGTATACTAGGCCGTCCCTTATTTTTCGAAAATGCGAAATGTTATAAGTTCGTCATTGTAAAGTGCTCGTTTTGGTAAGAAAAAATCAGGTAAAAATTTGAAGCCCGTACGTTGACGCTAAGTGGTAGCCCAACGACCCTAAATGTATTAGGTGTAGATGACCCCCGTGCGCCAAATCGAACTCGTTGCTCTAGTGTACGAAAAATAAGGGACGGCCTAGTGTATACTTGCTGATACGAATTTGCACCACTTTTCGACTTAATCGCGGTTTCTAACCTTTCCCGCTCTCGAATAAGAGGCAACCGGTGCCCCGACTGGACTCCCACGTTAATGGAAAAATCTATCAACGTGATTTAGGATCTTATTACACAAGTGGAAGACATTTGAGACACAATTACCTTACCTGGGTCTACGTTTCTTCAACCTAATTATTTACTAGTGTCTTCAACTAACTTTGCACACAAAGAATAATTTTCTGATAATGGAAATAACAATAAGGTTTATAATTTTATTATTATATCACGGCACTTATTTATCATTCTAGGTTTTAAAATTCATAATAGAGTAACTGCAAAGATAACTTTCCAACTTTAGAATTTTCCGACATCGAACTGTTCACTCCAAGCACTTCTATAAAAGTGATTTGATTTTACAAATGGCTTTTCCTTTCAGGTCCCGTGACCTTGGACCAGCCGATCAAATGACTTTGCGTCGTAATATTTCAAATGGAAAGATTTGTCTGCATTGTTCTTGAGTGATCCAATCACGGCTCTATGCGTCGTGGAAAATTACCACTTTTATTTTTCCTTTTTCTCTCGCCTACACACTTTAAATAAATCGCAGTATCCTGTGAAATAAATCACCGAATTTGAACTGTAAACAATAAAAATACAAATTTTCCTGTGAAATCTACTATTTTGCCGTCAAAGTCCGTGAAATTAGCTATTTTACCGGAGAAAATCGGTGAATTCTACTAATTTACCGGAAAAAAACCGTGAAACAAATCATTTTACTGTAACCCTGTGAAATACTAACGAACAGTTCGGTAAAAGCATTATTTTCACCGATCTTCCTTGAGCATCCTTTTGTTTCAGTTTTTGCACACAACTTACAAGCACTGAAAGCTGGCTTAGTGGTAGCATGCCTGCTTCCTGATCGGTAGGTCGGGAGTTCGATTTCCGGTCGAAACATTATTTTGTTTTGCTTTATGATTTTGTTCAACGATTTTACAGATTGTTCGGTGATTTTTCACCGAACCTTCAGCTGTTGAGATTACGGTGAAATTTCACCGTAATCCGTATGTTTTTTTAAGTGTGTACACATTGGGTAAACAATTCGAGCAGTTGGAATGGGAACATTATTGAAAGGTTCGAGTAGCTTAAGCCGTTTGCGGTGGTTGTATATTCAAAGAAGAGATGAATTTAATTATTCATTAGGGTTGTACTGTTACCGTTACAAAGTTCTGCAAGCTCGTGGGGTTCTCGAACGTCGAGTGCTTTGGACGATCTTCGACGGCGTGCAGGAAAACTGTGCATGGCGCACACCAAATTTTTATTGCTGTAAACCAGCAAATTTTTGCTGATTTTTTTTGTGCTGTAAATTCAGCAATCGATCCAGCAAAATAAAATTTACTGAATCTTTCAGCAAACCCAATTCTCATCAAAGTGACAGCTAGTTTGCTGACCATCCAGCAAAGCATATTTGAATTTGCTGATCAACCAGTAATTGACTATTAGTTTTTCTTGTGGGATATTTTGCTGATTTCCAGCAATTTCAGGTCGCCAGCAACCGCTTAGTGATAAATCTATAGCTAATGTTCATTACTGTTCTTATGAAAATTAAATAAAATGCTTTTGCGTTGCATTTCATAGACATTTATTTTCACAAAAATAAACACTGCGCATTGGGGACAATCATAAGGTAGAGGCAAAGCACCGTCTGCCGTTCCGGTTTTGTTACCATCCTAAAAAAACACTCAAATGATTCTTCAATATTTAATACTTTACTGAATATAGTACTTACCAGAAATGATATTCCGAAGGATGTCCGAAAAATTTGACTAGTTGGTTAAATTTGTATCGCAATTTCATGCTAATAACGAAACGAGTGCGAGAGATTTTTTTTAATTTTAAGTTTGTCGGTTGACAAGAACAACTACTGTTTGCTGGTTTTTCAGCAAACAAAAAAATGCTGATTCGAGTACAGCAATTGTGTTTACTGGTTTACGGCAAATCTTCAATTTGATTGCTGGTTATCAATCATCTGACATACAATTTACTGAAAATCAGTAAATCCGATGACGTTGACAGGTAACCAGCAAGTTAGATTGCTGAATTCCAGTAAACAATTTTAGAAATGCTGTAGATCAGTAAAATGGTGAATTGCTGAATTGGTTCCAGCAAACGAAATTGCTGGAAGATTGATGGAAAATTTGGTGTGCGGCGAGGGATGAACCACGAGTTCACCCAACTCTACGGCGAACCTAGAAGGTGGCCAAAGCTAAGAAGGGCATGTTGCAAGAATTCCGGACAACAGCCCTGTAAAGATGGTATTCGCTTCGAAGCCGGTCGGAACAAGATGGCTTGGGGAGCAGCGAGCTAGGTGGATTGACCTGGTACATCAGGACTTAGAGAGCGTGTGTCGAAGTCGAGGATGGAGAGAGGCAGCCATAAATCGAGTGAATTGGCAAAATATTGTTAGCGAAGATGTAGCTATTTTATGTAGAACCAAATAAATAGTACTAAATTCGGTTTTGCATATCCAAGATGTGAAACCAGTATATTTGTTCCATTGTGATCAATCCTTATTACCTTCTAAACTGAAAATATGTAAAAAAAAATTTTATAAATTACATCGAAAGCTAATTTAAATTCACGGAAGAAAATTCTGCCTCATGCTAATAATGACAATTTGTCCTGGATTTACCCCATATAGGTAGCAATCGTGTGTCTGTAGCGTACATCCTTTCTCTCGGTATAGTGTCTCGATTCATTACCGAGTTAAGAGCACTCTGCGGGGGTGATACACATTGCCGATGAAGCATGCAGCAGCAGATTCTCCCGTTTCGTTTGAAATACGGTCTCCCTCGTTGGTGTCATCCATTGAACTTGTTGAGCACCGTGGTATTACGAAACGATTATATTAATTATCCTCGGTATTTTAGTTCGATTGAAATATTGCTGGTAATTTGTCAGGCCAATGGAATGTGGCCATTCGGTTTGGAACATGATTGCGCCGGTTCCATCACCGCCAAGATGAGTTGGTTGTGACAGCACCGATGTTAAAACATTGAAGATAATATCCCCGAACGGGATAAAACCACTCCGCTTCCACGAACAGCGAACCTACAATAAATTACAAATTGTTTAATCAGCTGGCCTGATGTATAGTACCGCTGCCTTTTGACCAAAAAATTAGGCGCTGTTATCCACCGGCGACCGCTGAAATCAATGTAGAGTGCAACTCAAATCCAATCCAAATCCATTCCAAATCCATCTCCAATCCAAATCCATTCCAAATCCAATTCAAAACTAAATCCTATCCAAATGCAATCCAGATCCCATCCAATTCAAGGAAATATTTTCTGTTTACACAGCCACAGGAAATTGATTAGTTGGTAGCGATAACAGTTCATTTCCTTGAAAAGCACTATATAGAAATTACATCACATGCAAGCCATTGGATACACACACTCAATCCACTACACCAAACATAAATGAGACACATCCTGACTTATCACCGTCATCATGTGTCTTTACCGGCAAAATCCCGCAAGCCATCATTCTGTGAGATAAGGGTGTGTCTAACGATGTTGGATGATTTAGCTAATATTGATGCCTACACTTCAATCCACCGTACCAAACTTAGTTAGGGGAACAACTTTAACTCTCGTTATAGATTGCTAATTTATTGAAAGGAACCGGATGCTATGAACTTTCTATCGTAAAATGGGGTGAAGTTGATCACTTTTAAGCGATGCTGTTCTACAATTCCTAGTAGGATGCATGTATTCTCATCCAAATATGTTTAAAACCTGTACTGGTTGGATGTTTATCGAATTATACAAATGAAATTTTAACGAATTGTTATTATATTAACAAAAACATTTTTTAGAAATCAAAAAATGGAATTTTCGATTCCGGGGTGAAGTTGATCAATTACCGTGACACGTTTCCTAAAATAAAGAGATATGCTATTTACTAAATTTAAGATCACTGATCTCGAATCAAGTCTCAAAAATCTTACAACTTGTTGATAAATTGATCAATTTTAGAATTGAATGTTGTGAAATCCAGAATACACCAAATAAAACGCCTAAAGGTATGCAATTTTCTTTGAAATTAGCAACTCGTTCGCAAAAAGAACATTTTTAGCTCTGAAAATGATTTTTTATCCTCAATGCTAATATAAAACTGGGTCCACAGAACATATATGGAATGTACGAATCAGTTTATTTAAATGGTGTCTTTATATAGCGTTGGAAATAGTCGAATGTTTGGGGTAGAACCCTTCAACAGTTCATCGAACATTTCCTTAAAAAGAAACATCAGGTAATATGATACGATTTAACTTGTGATAATTGAGAAAGGGATAATAGCTCTCTTGGCAGTACATACATGTGGGTACGGGAATGATCAACTTCTCCCCACTGATCAACTACACCCCGAATTACGGTACACTAGAATTCCACTTAAAAGCTTCACTGCATGGCCGGTGTGGTACGACGTCTGTTTTTCAACGTGTCAATTCCTAGTAGTCGGCAACAATCATGGAGAAGTTCCTGTTTCACTAGCTGTAACGCTCAATTTCACTTCATCAGCTGTAACAATCAATGACAATATACTTATTGAAACATGATCTTTTACTTGTGTACCATAGACAAATAGACACTTATAACCAATCATCACAGACATAACACTTGGAACAAATAGCGATCAAAATCATAGTCGCGAGTGATGAAATCACTGTATTTGGCCGATAGGCCTACAGGTGGCGGTAGTATGTAAACGTCAAAAACGAACAAAAACGATGCGAGTGCTATGGGTGGTGGTTTGGACACATACCATATATTTAAGTTAACCGTCATAAAGGTGGTCGGTGGACATCGATGAGATACTGTAAGCCTAATGCTTAAATATGATATTTGGCTAATGAAACTAGTATTGGTGCAGCAGGTGGCAGATTGACCATATGCTTGAAATGACCGATAAAAATATGGCCAATAAATAATGTTCAGTGTGTTACGTCTGTTTGTCTGTGATAGACATGAGCGTAACAGGGCTGAAAAATTCGCCAAGGAATGCAATAATTCTCGCCAGGATTGTTTTTTCGGGAATTGCTCGTTTTTTTCCAATAGGTATATATTTTTGTTTAGATTCTTCGAGGATTTTATTTAATAGCCATTCCATTTATTTATTCCAGAAGTCGTTCTAGGAGTCCTTAGCAACATCTCAAGATATTTTTATGCCTTTCATTTTTTTCCAGGGGTTAAATCTGGATTTCATTGAAATCTACACGAAAATTTTAAGTTTTTTCGTGAGATGTCTTTTAGAAAAAAATGACAGAACTTTTTTTTCCACAATTCAAGGAATTGCATCATGCATTTTTCGGTTATTCTTGAAAGTTTGTAGGGACTCCTTCAAGGATAAGTCTAATATACCATCTTCTGGAATTCTTCTACAAATTATAAGCTGATAAAAATCTGAAATTTTTCGGTTTTTTCCAACTTTTGAAAACGAAAATTTTTGTGCTAAAATAAAGTTTTAGCGACCTCAAGGTGTGACGCTACAAAGAAGTGACGCATTATGCATTAAGGGTCAAAAATGACCCATGACTTTGAAACTCTCCCAAAACTCAATTTTGATTAGATTTTTGTTCGTTTAGCTTCATATGGAAAATATGAAATCAGCAAATGGAACCCTGGACAATTTTTGTAAGTTTGGCCACTCTGGACCCAAGGTCACCTGGAACCTGTTCCAGAAGGAACTGGTACGTACATCTCATATCCAGATTTTAATACGCATGTATGGTTAGGACGGTTCAAAATTTAAAAGTGTTTGTAAACCCAATCTCCCATACGTTCTTTACCATAAAAACAGTGTTCTGTAAAATTTTCAGCTTTCTAGGTGGTTGTTTTGAGGGTAGACATGGTTTATATGGAACTTACTATGGGTAAATCTTGAGAAATGTTCCAAACACGCTAGTACTGTAATGTAAGCACAAACTTATCCCATAGTAAAAACTCATTCTTCAAACCACACTCTTTCCACAAATTCTTCAGAGAGTGGAATGGATTCTTTCACCAAATCTTTCAGAAAATCTCTCATAAAATCTTTTAGAAATTTTTTGAGGTTTGCTTGAAAAAAAAAAACATCAAATATTATCCAGGACATCCTGCAAAAAAAAAAATTGGATGATTCTTTCAAGATTATAACATTTCACCAGATTTTCATAAAATTCAATTCATAAATTTGATCTCCGAATTCCTTCAAAATTCTCTCTAGCAGACTCCTCTCTAATATTTTAAAATTTCTTCAAACACGCCCACCTTTTTTTTATTCAACATTCCAAAGTTTTTGGCGGAATACGTTCAGTTAGTCTTTCATAAACTCTTCCGTGAAAATACTAAAAAAAATTCCGGGAAATTTGTACAGAGATTTCTTTAGAGAAGTACATTATTGCTTTCCCTGGGATGTCGTCGATCATTCCGAAAAATTCACCAGAGATCCTCGCAAGCATATTCCAATAATTTCCTTAACCTTAAACGGCATTATCGATTCTTCTGGGTTTTTTTTTTAAAGAAATTTTTCAACAGATTTACAAAAGGTTTTTTTGAATTATTCTTGAACATCTCAAAAAATATTCTCAAGACTTTCCGTAAGATATATTTTCAGGTTTCAAAAAATACTTCATATTTTTTCCGAATTTTAATTCAAGGATTGTCTAGAAGAATATCCAAAAATCTATTCACTTTACATATTTGGCTCAAACACTTCTCCAGAAATACCTCAATTTTTTCAAGGGATATCTAAACAAATTACTCTACGAATCACTTCATTGAATTCACTTTTTTTTTGAAGCCCAAGTTGAATTTGGAAAAATACTTAATTCTTGTCGGGAATTTCAAGAGTTCACCGTAGAAATTTGGTACGTTTTGACGAAATTCGGTGTTTTTTTTTGTTGGATTAACTACAAAAAATCTTGTTCATTTTTATCATCTTTCATAATGGACACATTATTGAACGGATGAATTTTTTACTGAAGGTGTTTGTTGTTAACGTTTTAGAAAATGTTTTGCATGAACTCCGAAGCTTTTTTCGCCATACTATGCAAATATATCTTAAAACTTTTTTTTTCATATGTGGAGAAATTCCCAACAAGCTTTTTTGAGAGAATATATTTTACTTTCATGATAGAACTGTAGAAGTTTAACGTGAAAATATTGGCGGTATTTTTCAAGAACATTACAAAAGATGGCTTATAGTAAAATTCATAATTTAAAACTTAAAGGATTGTTTTGTTTTACTTTTGAAATTCGTAGAGGAATTCCTGATTGAATTTCAGAAAGCAGGATTCATACGTATAAGAATCCAGATTTTTTCAAAACTTCTATGATTTTTTTCTTTGGATTCTTTAAAATGTTGCTATTTTTAGTATGATTTTTTGTACGAAGTTGCTCGAGGAAGCGTCATGTGAAGGAAGGAGAAACAAAAAAATGTTAAAGCAGAAAAAAACAACCAAAGATAGGTGATTATCTGTATTCTTTTCGCTGGAGATGAATAGCTACAGGATAATTGAAATCTCTATAATGAATTAAAAAAAAAATGAATTCCTCTAGGATCTCCATCTGAATATTTTTTAGAAAATATTCCTCAAATCTAGCAGTATTCCTACTTTGTTTTCTGGATTCCCATAATTCCACCAAAAGCCTTCAAGAATTCCGCCTTAGAATTGCACAAGATTTCAATTCCAGAATATAGTTTTTTGCAGAATTGAAAAAAGTATTTCTAAAGTAATGTTTTAAGGAAGATTTTTACAAATTCCAAATTTAATACCAGCCCAGTTACCAGATTTCTTCACCGCTATGTTAATTTCAGAAGCAAAAGTATACCTGGGGTTTTTCAATAAATTTCCTCTGAAGATACGAACCCGGAAGACATTTATAAAATACTTTTAGTAGATAATTCCTATATAATCCGGAGATTTGAAGAAGAATTTATTGAAAAAAAACAAAGGATTTATGACACAATGTACGATGTATTTTGAAAATATTTCTGAAGAACTTTTGATGAACTTCGTGATGTAAGTACCTCAACGAATTTGATTAAATTAAAATTCTTGAAACTGTACTTTTTTTCTTGTTAAAACGTAGGGAAAGTGTACCTGTTATGGCTATAGTGGTTACACCCCCCCCCCCCCCTAATACCCAAATTTTTAATTTCCATTAAAGTATTATTTTTCGTTATCTAAAATCGTTCTAAACACGTTTTGGGCATTTATTTATTTTTATTCGCAAATTTTTAAATTTTGGTTTTTGATTTTTATAATTTTTATTTTTGAACATCCCTAGCTTTTTTCATTTTTTCTTGAAGCCTTTTCTAGTTGTTGATTTTTGGCAATAATAAAAATTTAAATTGTTACGGTTTTTTTTTAAATATTAAATTTTTAATGTTTTTTCGGAGCGTATTTTATTTTCTGTGTAACTAACGGAAAAATAGGTTTGAAATGATTTTAATATCACTAGGCTCTTCGTTTGTGATAGGTTAATCGTAGAAAAATATAAAAGGCACTATTTTTTATTACACGTTAAATGAAGCCCAGGCATTTGTAGGTTATATAAGAATGCAATTTTTCAAACAATTTCTAAAAATACAAAAAAGTTTTAAAAATTTCGAAACAAATAAATTATAATATGTGGCGAAATAGGGAACCATTATGTCCATAACTGGTTCACTTACCCAAGTATAGAATTTATATAATTCTAGCCATTGGCGTAAATAGGGGGGGGGTGGTCCTAGGGGGGTCTTAGATCCTCCTGGAAAAGATCGAATCTCTCCTAGAAAATTTAAACACTCATGCTAAGTATGCACCTTACTTAAGGGATTTGTTTGATCAAAAGGGTCTAGCTCTAGATTTGAGTTCAATGTACGCTAATGATTCTAGCAACCCTATGCCTAAGAAGTTCCTTCAGTAATTTTGCCTATTTATTTGCCGACAGCTATCAATTAATTTTGTCGAATTGTGTTAATTTTATACGAGTTGTAATTATTGTATGGACCCTCCAAGTTGTAATTATGCAGGGCACCCTCCAAGAACATAGCAAATCATATTACAGTTTTAATGCTGCTTTATGCTAATACATTTGAAATAGTTTTGTTTGTACTATCATAAAAATACGAATTTAAGGAACCGTATTTCCTGGATAATGACGCCTTTTAGTATCACAGTTTGTTTTTACAACGGAGTATTGTATTGGATCTAACAAGGTTCCTACTGGAGACACTTGGAGTCAGTTATGTATTGTTTTATACAAAAAGGCACCAATCGGTGATCAATGCCACAGAGAGAGAATAAGCATAATAATGAAAGAGAATTCGGAGAAGGATATTTGCGCCAAATGCGTTTGGCAACTAAGTGGTGAAATTTGAGTAGGACACATTTTCGTTGTGTCAGAATTATCGAGACGGAGTCTATACCTGCTTATGCGTGCATTTGCATTTGGCGCATAAGCAGTTCAATATTGTGGGAATGAATTGTCTTCTCACAGCATGGTTTAGCTTATATGGTCTTTTCATAAAGTATTGTTGCTAAGGGTTCGTGGACATGTGGTATCCCAGACAACCAGAAATCGCATGAAAGTTCACGTTACAACTCGTTTATTCATACTAATTACATCAAACTCGCAAAACACCGTGAATAAACTCGTCAGTTTGATGAGTTTCCTCGCATAAAACACTTCTTTTCTGAGTTCATTTATACATTTTGTTTCGTCTCGTACACTCGTACAAAGTAAGTCGCATCAATCCGTAGCAGCTGTCAAATCAACATTTGTTATCATATGTTAAGTCGCATAAGATCACATGTTGGTTCGGTAGAATATTTATACACTCGCATTGTATGTTATTATTCATCACATAATATATGCACGCATATCGCCTCCACTTTTGTACGTAGAAAGCCTTTTCGCGACATCTTATAAGTGAAATTTTGCACATATAAAGCCTCCAGGTGATTTCGTTATACGTACATTTTGGTTGTCTGGGATGCAGATAGCACAGATTCCTCCGAGAAAAAACTTTTGATCGTTACTTGATTTTTTAGACCGGTTCCGACAGGGCTCCAGGAATATCTTCAGCGACTGCTCCAGGAATTCTGTCAGGTGTTCCTCTAGGGATTCCTGAAAATATTATTCTAGGATTTTTTGGGCAGGAAAATTTCTACAAGGATTCTTTAATATATTTTGCAAGGAGTTTCCTGAGATCCTCCAGGAATCGCTTCAAGGATTTCTCCGAGAACTTTCTAAGCAATTATTCTAAAAATTGCTCTAGGGATTCCTTCAGATATTTCTTCAAGAATTGTTCAAACGTTTTCGACTGATATTCTTATAGAGCTTCCTCCAGAAATATTACCAGGGACTCCTCCACCCGGAAAATCTACAAAATTTCTTGGCTTTATCCAGGAATTCATCCAGAGATCTTAAATAATTACTTCTATTATTTCTCCAGTGATTTATGCATACATTCCGCCAAGCATACTTGCAGAAATTACTTCGAGATTTACCTTCAATTCGTCAAGGGATATCTCCAAGATAATCGCTACATGAATCACTCCAAAGATTTTTCCAAGTAATCCTCCAGGAATTCCTTCAAGAATTTTTTCCAGTGATTCTTTATTGATTTCCAAAAAATCCTATACAAATTTCTGTAGAGACTCTCTCATTAATTTCCCCAAGGTTTTAATCAAAAATTACACTTAGAGTGCACCCAGGGATTCTTCAAAGGTTTTTCTTTCCAAGAATTTATTGAGAAACTCCTTTACTGAAGAAGTTTTTGAAAAGCTCCTGGATATTTTTTTTCACTTTTTTCGGGGGTTTGTGCTAACGTAAGAACTTCATGTACACTCACGGAACGCGACACGAGACTGGACATAACACATATTGTTCTTACAAACGATTAAAAAAAAGTTTAAATTTACTTTTTAGTCGACCGGTTTCGGGCTCGATCTAGCCCATCTACGGGACGATGTCCGACTAATTACGATGATTCACTCATACTAATTCGTACTTTGCGCAGTACACGTCGTAAATAAGATGAAAAAATTTCAATGTGTTCATGATTTTGTCAAACCGAAGAGAGAGGAAACTATTGGAGCCTCATCTTCATTCATCAGGAGAGAATCAGCAGTGGCGATATACATTGGTTCCCATGCATTCAGATGTGATGATTTTCTAACATTTATAATTAGTTTCGCATTCTGCCAGTCAATGATATGATTCTCAGCTACCGCATGCACTGCCACACTAGAATCGTTCACTCGTTCATTCTCAACGGCGTTCTTATGTTCTCGTAGGCGAACTTTAAAATTCCGACGAGTTTGGCCGTTGTAAACAGATGCGCAGTCTTTACACGGGATTTGGTAGATTCCTGATTTTTCCTCAGTGGGAACCTTGTCCTTGAGATTACATAATAAATCCTTCAGTGTATTATTGCTCTTATACACCACGTGATAACCGTGATTCTTCAGGACATTTTGGACTGAATTCGTCAAATTTGAATAATACGGAAGACTGATTCTGTGAGCTTCTTTACTTTCAGGTACCAATGTTGTGGCGTTTCTTTTTTTTTTTTTTTTAAGGCACTCCGTGCTCGTGGCCACTACTGTGCCGAAATCAGATGATCTGTAGCTTCTTTACCGATACAGATCTATTTTTAACTTATTTATCAACTTATTAACTTATTTATCAACTTTCACTCTCTCCTACTCATTTACTCTCACACCGAGCAGGTAGGAGAGAGCTCTGTTGTTAGTGAGGCTAGCTGCCTGTGAAGAGGGTCAGTTTGTCTCAGTCACCTTCTGATACTGACGGAGGATGGATGTGCTCCCCAAAGCACGGTCCTCTGTGAGGCGTCTTCTGGTGGCTGGACGGGTTTTTTTGTGGAGGGGTTGGGAATCTAACCCATGACCTTCCGCTTATGAAGCGAAAGCGTAACCTCAAGGCTACAGACCCCCCCCGAATTTGTGACGTTTCTCCGGTGTTTCTTTCTCTCGTGTTTTCGTAGTAGGGTGGCTGATCCAGTGGTGTACCAATAATAGTGGTAGTGCGGTTTCAAGCGTGTTATAGGCAATTTTTATTGTTATGTGTATTTTTCTAACATGGCCCTTGTCAAAATGAGATGAATGTGAAAAAAAAATCTTGGAAATTGATAAGGAAACAGTAGAAAACAATTGAAAACCTTAACTTTTTTACTCCTTTGCACCAGTAATAGTGGGGCGTTCCTATTATAGTGAGTCTCAATGGGAAATCAATGTAAACCATTATTATAGGAACAGCGGTTAGTAAATACCACTATTACTGGAACATGTTCCAGTTATGGTGGAAATGAATTTTTGAAAGATTCAATGATTTTATCGTTCTTAAATTATTTTATAACAGAAAAGCTTTTGAATGACGTATTGAAATATAAAAAACGAGCTTCCGTTATTTTTTGGCGATTTTTCATTTCTTAACTCGTTACTATTGCCTCTATCACTGGTACAGACGCCCTATTATATCAACAAACTCCTTTCCGTAATCATTTAGTTCATACTGCTGCTTTGTGGATTATATTCCTTTCTACAACGAAGTCTTCCTTTTCCATCGGTATATTGAAGAGACGGTGTACCATAGAGTGATAGAGTCATCTTGTTTACGACGTGTACTGTGCAAAGTAAGTTGTAAGAACAATATGTGTTATGTCCGGTCTCGTGTCGCGTTCCGTGAGTGCCCTGGATTAATTCCTGGAGGAATCGCTAGATAAAATCTTTGAGCCATCCCTGTAGGAATCTCTCGAAAACTCAACAAAGAAATCCCTAGAGTAGTCCCTTTAGTAAAAAAAATGGAAAAATCTCTGTAGTATTACATGAAAAAATCCTTAGAGTAATCTCTAGAAGAATATCTGAAAAACTCCTTGTGGAATACTTGCTTAATCCCTGTAAGATTTTTTGGAAAACCCTTGCAGGAGTCTCTAGATGAATACCCGATGAAATCTCAGAACGAATGCCCGAAGTAAACTCTGGGACAATTTTTAGAGAAACCCATATTCTTGAAGAAATTCCTGGAAAAAAATCTTGTATAGGGTAGAAGTACCAATTATGGCTATAGTACCAATTATGGCAATAGTGGGAACAAAAAGCGATTTTTCTTATTGTTTCACTAGAATATAACGGCTCATATTCACAGGAATGATAAACCTATTTGTATTTGATGATAACTAAACTTTGATGACATCATTCGTACAATAAGCTTCGAAATATGAACATTTGAAAATTTTGCCTCACACCCCGAGCAAAGTTGAATAGCAAAATGATAACAAATCTTGTTACCTGGTTATCATCATTTGATAACTGATTTTGTTATCATCTAGGCTGAATTAACAGCCAACATATCAAAAATGAGAACTCAAATTTGTTTGTAGAATAACAAAATAATAGTAAATTATGTTATCACTGAGTTCAAGTTGATAACTAAATTTGCATCATCATATATTTTTAAATTTTATGGTCATAAATCAAGGAAAAAATTTTATAGATAAATGTTTTGGATTAAAATTGAGCTTTAAACATTTTTACAAAAATTTTTATGACGAAAAGCCAAATTTGTTTAATAACACATGGCTCATAAAAATGTTATGGGAAAGATGTGTGATAACATATTTTGTTATCAACCTGTTATCAAAAATGTGTGTCACGGATACATCATTCGGTTATTATTGATAACATACTATCAAAATGATAACAGCGATAATAAAAGTTGTTATCATTTTGATATTAACCAGTTATCCGCCTTTGCTCGGGACATGTGTCACATTCTTAGCAGTATGCTAAAGAACACCCGCTACGAAATGCATGTTTTCACCAGGAAAAATTGCTTCAGCCAATAAATGTATGTTGCCTAGGAAGAACAAATGAATAGATTTAGCTGGGGAGCAATCGAATCTACTGTTTTAAGTTGGAAATCGTGTTATTTCCACTATGTCGATAACTGGTACACAGAGTGTATGAAAGCCCAATTATGGCGATACTCTGGAGGCGGTTTGTTTGCATTTTTTGATCAGTGAAATAAAAGAAGTAAAGCTATTTTACGGGTAACTTCCACGACGGGACGGTTTGGTAAGGCATTATCTTCACGTTTTGTACTCAATAGAATGCAAGACCCAACGCTTATGAATACAAGGAAGCCTTTGAATACAAATCAGCAGACTATGAAAAAATTAAATGTAGATTGAATAGTGTTAATTGGCAAGAAATAATCAGAAATGAAGGAAATATTGAAACTGCTGCATACACATTCAGTGAAATTGTACTAGAAATCATAAAACAAGAAATTCCCTCCAAAAAAATACGGCGAAACCTCAGTACAAAAAATCCAATATGGTATAACAACCACATAAAAAATCTGGAAAATCGGAAGCAAAAGGCACACAAAATTTATAAGAAACACCAGTTAGATGAAAACTTAGCAAAATATTTGGACATTTGCAATCAATCGAATCTTGCCATCAGTGATGCTTTTGAAGAATACAATTCAAAAACTGAACTTGAAATAAAGTCCTGTCCAAAGAACTTCTTCAATTACGTAAAAATAAAACTAAAATCCGACAATTTTCCATTCTTTATGCACCTTGATGAAAATGTGGGTGACAACTCAGATAAAATTTGCAATCTATATGCAAATTGTTTCCAAGAAATCTATACTACATTTTTGGAAGAAGACCGCGATCACAATTATTTTGCGTTTTATCCAGAATTTTCTAGAGATATTGGTGTAAATCAAATCCATGTGCGGGAAATTTCAGACGCTCTAATGAATTTGGACGCTTCAAAAGGTCCCGGCCCTGACACGATTCCACCAATATTTATGAAAAATTTAGCAAAAGAACTTACAGCGCCATTGTTTTGGCTTTTTAATAAATTCTTTGAATCCGGAATCTTCCAAAAAATATGGAAAAGCTCCTTTTTAGTGCCTATCTTTAAATCTGCCATTATCTCTTGAATTCCAAAACTTATCGAGTCAATTGTCAACGAAAAACTATTTCTTCAAATCAAAAATAGAATTACTGACACACAACATGGCTTCTCTAAAGGTCGCTCGACCTCAACAAATTTACTTCAATTTGTTGACTATTCATTGAATGGTTTCCACGTAGAAGCTTTTTATACGGCCTTTAGCAAGGCATTTGATCGCATAGACATACCAATGCTACTTTTCAAACTAAAAAAATTAGAATCGAGCCAAGACTGCTGAAATGGCTTGAATCGTATTTAACTGACCGCCAAAAAATAATAAAATTCAAAGGAAACAAATCAAAACCAATTCAAGTCACTTCGGGTGTCCCTCAAGGCTCTCATTTGGAACCTCTTCTTTTTATTATGTATGTAAACGATATTTCCTTCATTTTCAATAAACTCAAAGTGTTAATTTATGCCGATGACATGAAGCTCTACCTGAAAATAAGAAATGAAGAAGACATCAAAGTATTCCGCAATGAAATAGAAAAATTCTACATATGGTGCAAAAAAAGCCTATTAGAACTGAATGTAAAAAAAATGCAACCTAATATCATTTAGCAGAAAAAGAACAACACCACGAATTTAAATTTCATTAGGAAATCAAAATGTGGAAAAATGTGAAAGAGTAAGGGACTTAGGAGTAATCTTAGACTCTAAGCTTACTTTCGTAGACCACTACAATATAATAATTCACAGGGCATAAAACGCTTCTGCTACAACCTTTATGACCCATACACAATTAAAACTCTATATATTGCATATGTAAGATCAATCATGGAATACTGCAGCATTGTATGGTCTCCTTTCTCAATGACACACGAAGAAAGATTAGAATATGTACAAAAACAATTTCTACTATATGCTCTTCGTAAATTAGGTTGGACATCATTTCCACTTCCACCCTACAAAGCACGCTGCATGCTTATTGACATACAAACTTTGAAAGAACGGCGTGAAATCGCAAGAGTTTCATTTGTAAATGATATCGTTACGCAACGTATTGATTCTACAGAAATCTTATCAAAATTAAATTTCTACGCTCCTTCTAGGCAACTACGAAATCGTAACTTATTCTTGACAAATCATCATCGAACAAATATGCCAAAAACGGGCCTCTAAATCAAATGATGGCCATTTACAATCAGCATTGCGAAACTATTGACTTTACCATGTCTCGGCAAAATCTAAAAACATACTTCAAATCCATTAGAAATCGCAACACATAAAATAAAACAAAATGAAATTAACATTACTGACTTTCTTTTTCAATATTTTTTTTATAAATTTCATAATTTTAGTATTAAGAAATAAAACAAAAATATGTATATGTAAAATGTACTAGTCTACGTCGGTTGACGAAAAATTAATAAATTAAGGGCATAAAGGATACATAAGGCAAATGTTTATTTTAAGACCTTATGGCAATATTTTTCAGTTACCCACAACTGGTTAACAATTTCGTAATTAGTACGGTGAGTTGCATTCATTCATATTATTTTTTTTTATAAAATTTCGTATAAAAATAGATAGAAAACTGTGTCAAAAACAATGCTGGTAAAATGGAATCAGGGCAAAATGAACACTTTCGTAGAATATAGAGAAAATTATATTATTAATGGGTGTCAATCATGCCCCTTTTTCACATTAGCAAGAAAAAACTACTCTAGGTTAGTACTTTTCTCAAAAATTAGATTCTTCCACCGCCTTGTTGCCGCAGACGAGCAGAAACAAGCCAATAACAAAGTTGCAGTTTTACACGGAACGACTTTTTTTCATTTAATGATGAATACGGATGCCACTTTGGGTATAGCAGCTCTGTAACATACACGTGATAAGCGTATTAATACTTATACATATACTTTTGAGTAGATATATTTCTGATCATTATACATAGTTGCGCACTGGTAAATGTGGTATGTGCGTAATTTTTTGTAGTTTATTTTCAATTATTATATATTATGTAAATATTAATAAGACCATTAAAACATGTTATTGCATTTTGCGAAAAAAAAAAAAATCCCTGGAGAAAGACTTGGAGACATATCTGCAAGGACCCCTATAGAGTTTTTCCTGGATGAATCCTTGTAGGAGTCTATGGAGGAATCTCTGAAAGCATCCAGGAAGAATTCCTGGAGGAATTCACTGGAGGCATTCCTGCGGAAAATCCTTGCAAATCTTCTAGAAAAACCCCTGTAGCGATTTTTCTACAGAAATCGCTGCAATAATCCTTGGAAGAATCCCTGCAAGAACTTCTGGCGGACTCCTGAAAGAATTGCTGAAGGTATTCCTGGAGACTTATTGAAACTGGTCTTAAAAGTCTCTATGATCTCAATAACAAAAGTTCTTTCCAGAGGAATCACTGATGCTATTCCTAATTGAATTCGCGGAGAAATCGCTGTATAGATTACTGTAGATTATCTCGGCGGAATTTCTAGTAAAATCCCTTGAGCAATCTTCGAAGTAATTCGTGGAGAACTCTCAGGAGGAGTCTCTGGAGAAATTTCTGGGGGTTTATCGGGAGGAATACTTGAAGAAATGATTGGAGATTTCCTGAAGCCACGTTTAAAAAAATAATTGCGTTTGCGGTCAAAAGTCATGTATCAGTTTCACCCTTAATGCATAATATGTAACCTATTCTTAATGCATTAGGAAGGTTAAGGAAATTTCTTCATGCATCCCTACTTGAACTTGATCGGAAATTACACCCATAATTACGCCTCAGGAATAATATTATTTTATTTTTAATTTCAAGGATCGTTCCCTTTTTTGTCTAAATTTTGGTTAAATTCATTTTGTTCCGATATATTCCGAAATCCCTCAAAAAAAATCGTACAAATTGATCCTGATAACTCCTTTGAAATTTTGCTTTCAAAATTAAATTTTACTAAAAATGTTCTAAAAATCTTTTATGAAATTTCTAAATTTCTGCGATTAATGAAATATTTTGTTTAAAGAAACCTCTGAAAACTCTTCCTTGATTTTTCTTCCAGAAATTATTGTTTCCTTCTGGAATCAATGCACCAAACCAGGAATGGCACTGAGAGCATCACCAATTTGCCTTGAGTAGTTTAAAGATATCATCCTGTAGCATTTTCTCCAGGAATTCTGATTTGGCCTCTCCAAGGATGTTTGCATTCAGAAATCGAAGTTTCCTTAGAATTTTTTCCTGTATATTTTCCCAAGCAATAATTTTCGTATTATATTAGGAATTACTAACTATCGCATTTAAAAAATACAAAAAAAAAATTCCAGGCTTCTTTCTGAGATTTCACCAGAAAATTTTCAAAGGATTTCTCGCTTAAACTACTTTAAGGATTTCTAAGAAGGTTCGTCTAAAATTCATATTTGTAAACATTCTCGAAATGTGAAGATGTCGGAGTTACGAAGCGAAACGGTTTACACATGAACAACTACCGTAAAACTCAAAATTGCATGTACAGCCAAACTTTTTTTACGCCCCTAATTGGGGGAGCGTAAAAAAGGGAGCGTAAGTTGGAATTTGGAGCGTAAAAAAAGGGAGCGAAAATTCGAATTTTAAGCGTGAATAGAATTTGCAGCGAGAAAAAGCATTTTGTTTATTTTCAAGGGGTGTTGTGAAGAGGTGGATTATATTCATGGTTCTTATCAAGAGTATCAATAGGGAGGACGGAAACCATAATCTGACGCCATTTTAGAATCCAAGGTGGTGACATCCGGTATGAGGAAATCCCATAAAGTACTTCTAATATGGGTATTTTTGGAACGAGACCGATGAGTACATGACGGAAATCGGTGTTTGACGGCACACAGTGGGACGGAATCAAAAAAGTGGGACATGTGTGTTTATGCTAAAAATATTGGGTTTAGCGTTTTCAGATGTTCTACAAAGTTTCATCATTTATTGAGTACTTCATATATACACTGAGAAAAATTTCACGTAAAGTGATATAAACTGAGAAAAAAATAACTTTTTCATTTATTGTAAAAATTGAAAACTGTCTAAGGAAGTATTACCGTGCTGCATCAATACCCGGACGCCTAAGGTGATACAGATATTCAAATGCCTGTATGCAATTGGGTAGTCAGTATTTGCTTATGTATCACTATAAAATGATAATTGTTAAGGTTGAACTTGATAATTTACACAAAATTTACAATGAATTTCATTAGAATATAGTGGATTA
Source organism: Aedes aegypti (assembly GCF_002204515.2). Lineage (NCBI taxonomy): Eukaryota > Metazoa > Arthropoda > Insecta > Diptera > Culicidae > Aedes > Aedes aegypti. The sequence continues at coordinate 188,233,479 of NC_035109.1, forward strand.
AATCTGCACCATGTCGTGTTCCCAAATCCGGACACTTGAATCAAAATCCGGACATCGATGCATCGAAATCCGGACATTCAAATCAACACAGCTGTATTTCACATAAAACCATAAATAATGAAACTTACCTTGATGTTACAAGACATAAATAAATGGATTTGTGAAAACAATTGTTGCTCATTTGTTAAAGGGTCCTGCAACAGCTTTATACACTGTTTTTTGAAACCTTCAAAAGATAATATGATGTGCGCATCGTTCCCCCCATTGATAACACATAATTTACATTCATTTGTAGTTCATTATTTTCAAAATCACAATAGTATCACTTTTAAACATTCCTTCAAGCTTTTCCAGTTATTAAAGTGCTGTTTCTGTTGTTAAAACTAGTTAAATTTGATGCTTGAGTACTGTGTCCGGATTCCAAACCACACGTATCAGTATCCGGACAGTCTTGTTTTAATAGAGGAATGTGGTTTTCTTCATTATTTTCACAAAAGTATTCCATTAAACGAGCAGGAAACTTCAACATTTCACATCAAAACATGTTTCACATTAAATTATTACGTAACAAATATCTAATGCATTGCTAAATTGCGATAGTATGGACCGATGCACGAGTTCACTATCTGACGTTTGAGCGTGACCATGGCAACTAATGAATTCGGCACCGCTCAAACGTCAAATTAGTGAACTCGTGCATTGATCCATAGTGCGTAGAATTCTTCCGGTTTCTGATAATTTACGAAACAAACGCGTCTGAGTGAAACTGACTTTTGTTTTCATATTTAACAGTATTTCACAAGGCTAACTTGATATTATTTCACGTTACAATCGACAACGCTTGTTAAAATTCATCGTAGAAATAATATTATTTCGTTCATACAGATATTTAACATTGAAATAAATGAATTTCACTAGAGTGTCCGGATATTGGTCCCGTCCGGGTTTTGATTCATCACGGTATTGTCGACATCATTTCATGAAAGTTTGTCGAAGACGGAAAAGCTCTAACTCTTACACTGACGAAGATGGATACCCCCTTAAAACTCATATTTTGTCCATAACTTCTAAATTTGAATTTCTACATTTTTACAATCTTCTGCAATTTTTAAGGTACTGTTAAAATACACATTTTTGCCGGAGACACTGAAGCGCTTGCTCTTGAAGACTTACGAACGATTTCCTGATTTTTTTCCTATGTAATTGAAGTGTGCATATCTTGTAAAATTGCAAGCAGTAGCAGCTAATTTTAGCATCACGCTGTTCTTCAACCTATACCCTGTTAATATATGCACAAATAATTGCGGGGTCTAGCGGGGTTCATGGCAGTTTGTTTAATGGAAAATTGCATTTACTATAAATCGGGTAGGTGTCTTCAGAGCACTTATTCTTCGTAAATCAGAGAATAAGTGCTCTGAATACACCAACAGGATCCAATGCAACCCCGCACTTTTATTCACACTTTCGCACTAATGAGGCCGCACTTCGCAGTCCAGTAGTGAAAGAAATACACAATAAAAGGCCACACACTACTCGCCAACGACGTACTGTACGAGATTTGTATAGTGCAAGCTCCTTATGGATCGCGTAGTTTCAAAACAACCGCATGGTGCTCCTATTACCGTTATTACCAAATAAAATATACCATTCAAACGGCAGTCAGCAGTTGATTCCTGACGTTGTTCCGCACCTCTAGGCCGAATTTGAAAAAAATCCTTAGTCAGAATTTTGAGTTACACCCTTTTGAAGTTTATATGATAGAATTCACACGAAATATGCCACTTTAACTTGTTTAAACAAAAAGATTATAATAAAATTTTGTAGTTTTAATTTTTTATATGGTTCTAGATATTAAAAAGTACATTTTTCTAAAATTTTTCTCGACCGACATTTGAAAAGGGCCAATGCTATGTTTAGTTATTACTAATAAGCCAATACACAAAAAATGATATCTACCAAATTAACGCTTGTTAGTGATTTTAGGAAATTGTCCAAATCATTCAAATTTGTATGAAAAATTCTTGGACAGGATATGCAGATACGCCCTTTTGAAATGTATGGAAAGAATATGGATTATGGGATATGGTGGATTCTGCTCCATTTGTAATCAACGGTTAGCTAGGTGCATACATAATCATTACATTTTTGCGGTTGTTCTTATTTCATTCAATTTAGCAAGTTGCATAGAAGGAATGATTCAAATTGTATTCAAATATAACGCAGAATTTTCCAATTTGAGACCCCCTTTCCTCTCCCACGTTACAGCTTTTGTATGGAAAAAGTATGAACCGTAACACTACCGACCCTACTCGTTACGTAATATTTGAACGATTCCAAATTTACACGTACACATGTTGTCTATACTGACATTGAAAAAGGACCAAAGTATAATTGAATTATACACATTTCAATATAGATGAACAATGACTGTATCAAAGTTGACCGAAACACTCGAACATCACTTATCTTTATCTATATTATATATTCATACATACATACTTCTATTCTAATCTGTTCTATTGTATTCAATAATACTCTACTTAAATTTATTCTACTCTGATCAACCCTACTTGTTCTTATACATATTTTTACAAATGGACACTGTTAAAATTAACAACTGCGCGCAAAAGATTTGAACGGTACTCTTTCGATATTTGTACGGCTTTTTAGCGCTCCCAGCTCTTTAAAAAATTGCTATGCACAGATTCTGACTCCTAATGCGCGCTTCTCATATGATCCATAAAAATGAAGATAAAATGAAGATTTGAATTATCATTTAACAGTAAGTCCAAATAAGGGTTTCAACTTATATATGATAGTTTTTATGTATTTTAAGGAACTTAAGCATTTTGTATTAAATGCTATTCATTTGAGCTGGATCCTCGTTTTAAAGGTAATTTGAACAAGTTTGTCGAGAGCTGGGACGAGCAGAGTCTGACAAAATCTTCGAAATATCATATCACCATGTTTAATGTAAAAGACTTCTGAAATGCAACTGGTCGAGGACTAGGCTGACATAATGGGCTGGCGTCAGAGTCTGTACATGGCGCTGTTCCACAGACCTGTCAGCGCTATAAAGTCTAACAAACATCGAAAGTGTATCGTTCAATTCTTTTGCGCGCAGTTGTTGATTAAAACAGTGGCATTTGTAAAAATATGTATGAGAACAAGTAGAGTGGATCAGAATAGAATACATTTAAGTTGAGTAGAATTGAATAGAATAGAACAGATTAGAATGGAAAAGAATTAAATAGAATTGAATAGAATATAGAATATAGAATTATGTAGATACAGATATGTTATGTTCGAATGTTGCGATCAACTTTGATGATCAGCTATATTGATGTGTATATATTTCAATTATAGTTTGGCCCTTTTATAATGTCAATCTAGACAATATGTGTACGTATAAATTTTGTGCAACTTGCTAAATTGAATGAAATAAGAACAACCGCAGAGGTGTAATGATTATGTATGCACCTAACCGTTAATTATAGATGAAACGGAATTCACCATGCAATATTCTTTCCATACACTTCAAAAGGGCGTATCTGCATATCCTGTCCAATAATTATTCATTCATATTTGAATGCTTTGGACAATTTCCTAAAATCCCTATCAGGCGTTAGATTGTTAGATATAATTGTTCGTGTATTGGTTGATAAGTAATAACTAAACATAGCATTGGCCCTTTTCAAATGTCGGTCTAGACTTTTTTTATGAAAATGTTTTTCAATATCTAAAACCAGATAAAAAATCAAAACTACATTTTTTTTTGTATGATCTCTTTGTTTAAACAAGTAACAATGGCATATTTTAAGTGATTTTTATCATATATACTTCAAAAGGGCGTAACTCAAAATTCTGACTAAGGATTTTTTTCAAAATCGGCCCAGAGGTGCGGAACAACGTTAGGAATCAACTGCTGACTGCCGTTTGAATGGTATATTTTATTTGATAATAACGGTAATTGGAGCACCGTGAACCGGTTACGTTTCTCATCAATTTGTGCATCTAATCCAATGGCGAAGAATACCATGCCCACACAGTTACGGATCACCCACAGTGACGGATCACTTTGGCGTTCAACATCGGATAACTCGTTCAAAACATAAACGTTGACGTAAAACATATTTTTCCCATGTTATACTATTTGTCTTCTACCATTTGTAATGATAAGCACAACATTCAACCGCTAAATAACGGTGTATTTGACAAATGTTTAGTTGGTACCACACAGCTATCATTATATGGTTGTTTTCTGTAAGAAGTGCCGTCAGCATTCATAAGCTGCCACAGGTGGTAAAATTCAAATGTTATACCATAAAACATGCTCGTTCGCTTTGATTGAGTATAAATTCATCTTTGGAAAACATTTTTCCTAATTGTTGATTCTAAATACCGAATATTAGCACTACTAATGAATGACTGATAAAACATCAAGGTTTGTAAATTTCATTTTTTAGCAGACAAAAATGGGTGGAAAACTTGGTGTGGAGCGAAAACAGTTCATGTCTCAGTTATTACAATGCAGTATCTCAAAAAAGGGCATTTTACCCTTGTTTCCAGCTCTAACACTGCTATTTTTTGCAGTAATATGTGACACATTGTTAACTATCGCCAAGCTATGCAATGCAGATGCATTGAGTTGAAAATCTTTTGATTTTCTGCACTGATCCGTAATATGTCACAATTTGATCCATAATATGAAAATTCTCGCGGAACATTACTAAAGGACCTATCTAACAATGAGAGGCTCTCTTTGTTTACTTTCTCTTTCATTAATAACTGAGTCACATTAACCTCTTCTGTTGCGTTTTTTGTATGAAACGCTAGTCAAGGAAATTGACTTACGATCTATAGTGAAAAACTTCCCAAAATCTTTAGTATTCCACTGTTATAATGAAAAGAGAACGAGAGATGAGAGAATCTCTCATTTGTACATAGGTCCTTTAGTAATGTTCCGCGAGAATTGATCCATAATATGGTTTTCAGAAACCGATACAATTTTTGATTTTTATGCAATCCTATGAAAATATTGCACTCAAAACAGTTTACTAACCGAAGTTCCAATTTGAAACGATTAAGTTCATGCTTTTAAATTTCAATTTTACATTTTCCATGTCGTAATATTGAATTTTATAGGTTGGACTCCACACTATTTGATCCATAACTGTGGTTATGGTTGTTGTTCAAACAATTAATTTCGGCCTAATCTTAGATGAAATTCAACCATATTTCGGGATAATATTTAACTATAATACTTAATTTCCATTTAAAATGTATTGAATCTATATTCATTTCTCGCGAAACATTACTAAAGGACCTATGTACAAATGAGAGATTCTCTCCTCTCTCGCTCTCTTTCGATTATAACAGTGGAATACTAAAGCTTTTGGGAAGTTTTTCACTACAGATCGAAAGGCAATTTCCTTCACTAGCGTTTCATACAAAAAAAACGCAACAGAAGAGGTTAATGTGACTCAGTTATTGATCAAAGAGAAAGTAAACAAAGAGAGCCTCTCATTAGTACATAGGTCCTTTAGTAATGTTTCGCGAGATTTTATCTAATTAATTGAAACCAAAAAGAGATATATCACTGTTAATCCCATGCAAAAGTGTTCAATTGACAATGAAATGCTGTGCAAATGCTCATAAGAACACTAAGCCAAGAAGCAGGCTCTGTCCCAGTGATAATGTAACGCCAGAAAGAAAAAGAAGAAGATAATTCTTGATTAAAATTTTATGGTCGCTCAGACCCTCCCAAATGGAAATCCGGTGATGGAACACTAATCAAGCGGTCTAAGAGGCGAATGAACATGACTGTTTAAAGCCTCTATAATAAACAAAAAAAAACTAATCAAGCGGATACGGCGAAAGTTATTCGTTATGCTTACCATTGGAAATTTCAACTGCTTCACGTTTTTGAAAGCATAGTTCATGGACATGCCCTAACATCTGGTTTACAACTCAAGATCATACTTACAATTGGATGAGCGGCTTACATTGAAACTAGACGAAAACTAATTTCTTAAATCAAAGCGTTATTGCTTAAACGAACGATACAAGCAAACCATCATCGAAAAGTTATAAAAAGATCGATTTATTATGCTTATCTGCATGAGCTAACAATACGAAGGACGTAGCATATAACATGTGTACGATACAAAGCGGAACAAAAAGCACCCGTCGTATACATTTACTTTTTCCCTCAAGAAACGAACTTGTACCTAGCTTTTTTCCTAACTGCACCATCGCTCACACCAAAATAACAAACCAGGAAATGGCCGGAAACGAGAAAACACTTGAACTTACCACTCACCCACAAGCGCACACATAGATACCGTACCCACAAGCGCACACATTACCGTACTGGAGTAATAGCGTTGAAGTATAATCACACCACAAATGGTTTTCCGCCTTTTGCTGTGCTCACATATAATTCCATATGGTTGGTGCTCGACACGGAATTCCACTTCAAAAATGTTCTAAATAATTACACTCTGCGCTGCGGTAGTAGAGCAATCCCGTGGGATGCTCAGTTCAGTCGATGGATGAAGAGGGGGAAGCCATCATATGTTTAATCATCTATCATTAAACTTCATAGAAAGCTGCATCTGCCTTTGAGGAAAATAGACAAAGTTTGGGAAATAAACTTTAGTGTACATTTTTAATGAATTGTAAGTTCGAACATTAAATGCTTTGAGGGAGGATACGGGATAATTCCTAGCAGCCATGCATAATATTATGATGCATAACTTTCATTAATTAGTTTACAATGTATTAACCATTTTACGTCACAAAGCTCGATTCGAGACCGCATCTTTCCATCCTTGGTTCTGTCCCATGCTCGCCACATCGTTGTGCACCTGGACTGCTTATCTAGCTCGCAGCGCCAACGAGATTTTGTATCCACCAGATCCGAAGCGAATGCCATCTATACAGGGATACTGTCCGGCATTCTTGCAAAATCCCCTGTCCAACGTATCCTTCCACCTTTCAATATTTCCTGAATACATAGTGGGTTCGCCGTAGAGTTGGGCGAACTTGTGGTCCATGCTTTGCCGCCACACAGTGGTTTCTTGCACACCGTCAAAGATAATCCTATGCCCCCGGTGTTTGAAAACACTAAGAGCTTGCAGACATCCTTCGAGCATAGTCCACGTTGCAAACCCATAGAGGACTACCGATCTTACAAGCTTTTCGTACCGTCGATGGGGTTGACAATTGGTCTAGGGGGTAAGATTGGGTCAAAACGGAAAATATGATTTTTGAAATATTTCAGCTAATAACGCTGATATTACTAAAATTAACAATTCATATGTTGGGGAACATATTATTACACGTAATTCATCACAATATACATTTTTAGAAATAGTAGTTTTTGTTTACAATATCAATGAACTTGTATGTTGAAAGTAGATAAAATTTACAACATTAAATTTCTCCTGTGCAAAGTATCACGCATGTACTTTAACCTCTATCGTTATATTAGTAGAAGGTTGAAAGTCTTTTCATTACACTTTACACGTATTTTCCGCAATTGATTTTTCCACAAAAATTTAATTTTATCGGTTTTTTTATATATTATAGACACATCTCACGGAACTACAAATGAGTTGGATCGCTGAAATACCAGGATTATGACGTCAACATCTGCCTGAAATGTATTGATCGTGGAATGTCGCACCAAAATTAAAATATTTGCGAAGGTTTAAAATAATCACTGTTTCAGTACACTTTGGGGAAACTGAGTAGGCTTTATGGCAATGGGGATGAAGACAATTTGAGGGGAAAAAACAAGACAATTTATTTGAACTTCACGATAAATTTTGAATTTACATATTTTCTCTCATAGCACTTCAATTTTTTGGTATAATCGTTCTTTTAAGTGGGTTTATCATACTTGTGAAACATCTTAGATACATTTTCATCTTGTTTGCATCGTATTTCATCAATATTTTTTAGCTGTGAATGGTTTTACAATCATATTCTCAAAATTAAGTTATTTCAGTGACCCAATGTCACCCCCTCTATGGGGTGCGGTGCCGCTGTGAATAAATATTTTTCTTTGAACAGTTGTTAATATACCTTCAAAGTACATACACACTAAATCTGAAGTTTATTGGAGTTAAATTGCGATAGTTATTCAATAAATAAATCGTACATATCGCTTTTTGACCCATTCTCACCCCCAACGACGGTACATAAAACATTTGGTACGGGAGTGAATATTTATGAATCGCTGTTTCTTTTGGGGCTCGTAGTAAATCCAACTTCCGCAAACGATGAACCTCCGACGCCTCCGACCACGACAAGCGTAGCGTTTTCATCAGTCGTTAGCATTGGTCCAAGATAAATGTACTGAACGATCACCTCAAACGTATCTCCGTCGATCGTGACACTGCAGTGCACTGCTTTGTAGGCGAATTCTGTCTCGTTTGGCTCTACCATCTAACATATTTTTTGTTTTATCTGTCACCACCATTTCAACTTTTGCGAGTCTAAAGGTATGCCATATTTTCAATTGTGGTGCAATGTTCATATCATCCGCGAAGTAAATAAATTGACTAGATCTGTTGAAAATCGAGCCTCAGCTGTTAACCCTTTTTCCCACAGTTTTGTTTGATAATTCAGCCGACGAAATGACGTTTCTAAAACCAGTGCTTAAACAAAAAGTGTTGCAATCAATTCATATTGTTCAAAGCCACTATAAACAATCTACTGAAGATTATATTGAAGAAATTTTTACCCTTAGGTAACTTATTTCGATGTTTGGTGAGTATATTCTATGTAACTCATTCGTACTTTACCAGAAAGGAAGCTCCAGAATTATTTTTAAAATTTTATTTTCAATCTGCAGAGCTTTTTTAGTAGAATTACAACAGTTAGTCCATATTGGTACAGCATACAGCATAGCAGGCCTGTCCAGATCGAAAACTTGTTCCTAAGACAAATTTTTGATTTTCTATTAGTAAGAGGATAGAGACCAAGTGTAACAAATATGTAAAAATTTGTTACACTTGGCTTGAATGCCCTCAATGTGATTTTTGAAAGTAATATTCTTAGATGAAGTTGAGTATCTAGGATCCATACTAGGCTAGATACTTAACTTCATCTGACCAATTCATTGGAACTCCTCTCAACGTGACATTATGTTTAATCAAATAAAGAGCTTTTAGTTTATGTGGGAATATGATAAATTGAGTGTTGGAAGTATTAGGAGAAATCTTCCATTTTTGCAAGTATGAAGAAAAAATATCCAAACTTTTTTGCAATCGACTTTGGCGTCCTTTGGCGGAGAGTATCATTCGCAAACAGAGTTCTGTTTGATCTTTCGACCTTGACACTTGCTTTTGCCGGGGCGAGCGACGAGAGCAGGATCAAACTTGTCGCGCGTTGGTCTAGTAAATGAAAAAGTGGCGTGATCGGTGAGTTCGGTTGGAGTAACTGAAAAAGTGCCGCGATCGGTTAGTTCTGTTTGATCCTTCGACCTTGACGCTTGCTCCTGGGCAGTGCGTCAAGAAAGCCCGAACAGTTTTTTTTATTCTTTTTGGGTCGCGCGCTTATTTTTTTTTCCTGAGTGCTTTTTTATAGCCGAGCAAACGAGTGAAGCCGAAAGTGGATTGGGCTGCTCAGTCAAGGATAACGGATCAATTGGTGAGCTCGTTTCATGCTACTATTTCTAATCTATAAAATATGTATGACTGCACATTCAATCGTTACAATGCACAATGGTCGGAAAAAAGTGAAGTTTGGCCAAAACTATTTTTATCGCCTTAATCGTTGAAATATGTAATCAGAATATGTTCTTTGGCGTTTTTGTTGTTTCTGAAGGGGTTATTCACAAATTACGTAACTTTGAAAAAAAGATTTTTTTTAAATTAAAATTGTTATCAAACTGAACTGAAAGCACAAATTTTGTTTATATTTGATCGAGTTTGATCAAAATGTGTATGAATAGTGGTTAAATATATTTTAAATAAACTTTGTATGAAAAATATCGTCAAAATATATGTAAAATATTGAATTATTCAAATAGCTCTAACTTGCAAATCAGCAAATTTCTGCAAAAATTTTGAAGGTTTTTTGTGAGATCTAAGGATGCTTTTTAATGTGTAATATTCGAAATGGCGGCGACATGACGCGACAAGAGTTGTTTTTCATGTTCAAAATCTTCAAAATTACTAAAGTGTAATATTGAATAGTATTAAAACTTCAACCAAATATTTTTTCCATCCTCTTGCTCGATAAAAGTGTTGAACCATAAGCTTTCAGATAGTGGGTAGCTTTGGGGAAATGTTGCATTCCTAAATAATAAATTTGTTGCTTTATTTTATAGTTACATTTTACAATTTTTTGACTTCAGCCGGTTTGCCGTCATAAAAGTCATAGAAATTTAAATTTTAGTTCAATTTCAGTTAAGGATCATAATAATATAACACATGAGGTATATTTTAAAATTAAAAAAATCATGAAAATCTCAAAAAAGTTTTTGGTAGTTTTGGCCGCCCCTTTATATGGAGCCCGACCATTGTGCAATGGTGGGATGTAAATATGATTTTTCAACAAACTATGGATGGTTCGTCACTGTGAGTGTCGACACAAACTCTGATTCATGATTTATTTATGCTTAACATTTTTTTTTCAGAACACCTCTTATATACCTTTATTTTTGTAATTAAAAAAACTTTGAATGGTTCGACACTACAAGTGTAGACTTGCGAAAGGTTCACTTTATTCAACAAACTTTGGATGGTTCGCCACTGTAAGTGTCGGCATAAGAATAAGAGTGTTCTATGATGTCCCAACCAATCGAGTTTTTTGTTTCTTTTCAAATGAGTAAAATATAATAACACATGCTTTCGTACTGACAGCTGTAGGAATGTTACATTTAGGTATTTGTTCAACAAACTTTGAATGGTTCGTCACCTCAAGTGTCGGCATAATTTTCCTCTACATAGAAGTTGTTCATATCAAATGAAAATATTATATTTACGTATAAGCATGTATATATCTCACAAATCATTGTTTATCATGGTCTAATCGCTTATCAAAGTGAATCCTATGACCCAACGATCCTCCCCATTAACAAACATCCCTCCCAGTAACCTTTGTGGAGATGCAGAGGCAAACACGGTCTCCAAAAAGCAAAGGTTACACACTAACATTCCTTCCCCCAATCCCACCTGACTGCAAGGACGTGGCCGGCGCCGTTATTGACCCTGTATAAATAGAGGCACTGTATTATGCACACAGAAGAAGATTATGGCCAATCCCAGCCGAACTTCTAGTTGATTCTTTGTGCATTTTCACTGACTTCGGTCAATCACGGAATAGCAACCATTGATATGTGTAGTCAGTCTAAGCTAAGCTAAGCTAAGCTGGCGGAGAGTATCATTCGCAAACAAGGATTTTTGACATCCCTGAGGTAACTCAGGTAAGTCAGATGTGAAAATATTGTATGATATTGGTCCCAAAATGCTGTCTCGAGGGAGTTCATGCCAAACACTGTAGAATGCCATTTCTATATCTATATCCAGTAGAATTGCCTTCAGATTTGTTGGAATGGATCAAATTTGTTACACGTAAAAGTTGATGAGTGGTCGAATGTCCATGGCAGAATCCGAACTATTCATTGGCAAAAATTGAATATTCATTGATGTCGGCCATCATTCTGTTCAAAATAGCCTTTTCAAAAAGTTTACTGATGGAGGAAAGCAAACTGATTGGACGATAGCTAGAAGCTTCTGCAGGATTTTTGTCTGGTTTTAAAATTGGGACAACCTTAGCATTTTTCCATTTGTCAGGAAAATATGAATTTAAACATTTGATAAATATATCCACTATGAAAATGACGTAAAAAGTTGATTTTATACGCCTATGAATGATGATTGCAACTCCTCCACATGCCCCATCAAGTCGATCATTACGATAAACAAAAAAGTTTGAATCGCTTTTAAGTTTGGATCCAGGTTTCATATAAGTATCAGTAATAATTGCTTTATGTATGTTATAAGCTGTTAGAAAATGAAACAGCTCGTCCTCTTTACCAATCAAAGAACGAGCATTCCAATTTGAAATATTTAAATTATTATTTGGATCCATTAGAAAACCGATATCCAATAAAAATTTGATTAATACATTTTACACTAACTTGGACTGCTTCAGTCATAGTGGTGGCTTTGAACATTGCATCAATCATTTGATTCAATTGTTCAGTTTGAAAAATAAAATCAGAGGGAGTCATATTACTTAAAGTGGGTTCTTTATCTGATGATTTTCCGTTAGAGTTTTCGATAGATGAAGAGGCAGAATAGAAGTTTCCTGTGGCGGCAGGGTGTTTTTTTATTTAATTTGAAACAATTAGAATGGTTACTCGCAGTATGAATAGGGGAGGAGTTTAATTTACCTGCTACGATATCGGCATAGGATTTTCCTTGGGTAGATCCATTCGAACGGAATAAAATTAGTTTTTGAATGAGCATGATTATAATCTTCATGATGGGTATGATACATAATCAAGCGATTGTTAACTGAAAAATGAGCATTGTTCGATACTCCGAACCTCCGCAAATCATGCATTTAGCATCCATGCGGTGATGTTTTGTTACTTGACCCCACTTTTGACACCGACGGCATTGAGTGGGGTTCTGGAAATTTCCTCCAGGATTCTGGAAATGTACCCATGTCACACGGACATCGAACATAAGTCATGCTTTTTCTCAAGCTTAATATTATTTAGATCTCTTCTGTTAAAGTAAACTAAATAATATTCTCGAGAAAGCCTTTTCTGAACAATGCCAGATTGGGTTCTCTTATTCATAATGATTACTTGGACTTGGTAAAATCCAAGTAAATCATTAATTCCATTTTTGATCTCTTCAGGTGACTTACACAGCGCAACAAAAATGACATTTTTGCGTGTCTCAAGGATCAAATTATGTGTCTCTAGTAGATTTGGGGATGCTGAATCTGATGCCGTTCTCAGAAATTTCCCAGCACGTCACAATTTTTAGCTACATGTCGCCCAAGTTGTATAAAACATTGGTTTTATTGATGTTTACCTAAAATTTGAAGCATATTTAATTAAACTTTTTTGTGATCTTATCCACCAAGCATGCAAAGGAGGACTTAAACTTTCATTTTAAATATATTTTGGTTGAAATTTCACGATTAAATTTAGATTGAACTGATCTTTTTCAACATGCTTGCAGTCTCCATACAAAATTCTTCATTTCTCTTATATGGCAAAATACAATACATTTCTAAACCATCAAAAAATAATTTTTCCGCATCAAAAATATTATAAACTTTGAGGATAAGTATTGTTATACACATAAAGTTTGAATTCTGTGGCAAATTAAATAAATGAATTGCCTTACAAGCTGGAAAACTTGCATGCAAGTTGGCTGAAAGAGTCAATTTTTGCATTTTAAACAACCAATATCTCAAAAACTAGACGTGCTATGACATTTCTGTAAACGGCAATGGATTCAGCAACCCTTAATTGAGTAAATAGAGGTATTTTGATGCTGGAGACAAAAACGTGTTCCGCAGTGTTATAGTTACTTAAGAGACGTTTCAAGACGACTTTGAACAACCGTTCAGTTTTGTCGTCATAAGTAAAACATTTGTGCTTCTTCTCTTCAAGATGTTTGAGAAGAAATTCGTGATCGTTCAGAGTTTCCGACAAAACGCGACAGTCTCCCTTCTTTGCGATTTGGGAGGAAACCTTGATTCTCCTGATGGAGTTCAAAATCTCCTGCCTAAATCACCCAAATTTGGAACAACTGAGCACTATAGGCGACACTCTTTGCTTCCTCCTGTTCGGAAAGTTTGTCTTGAGCATCGAACGGATTGCTCATTTCGATGCAATTATCAACATTATCCATTTCAACCTTAAAGAAGAGGAAAAGAAAGCGCGCATTCAGGAGAAACGTCCTTTCTTCCATTCTTGCCACGTTTAGTGACAGTTTTAAATCCCATATTTTTGGAAGGAAGTTGTGAAATCAGGGATTCATTCTTCCTTCCGTTCGTAGTTGCATCCATGTTTAGTGAATAAACGAAAGAAGAGGAGACCTTCTAAGAAGTTTTTTATTCCAAGACGGTGTCCAAGAAGGATTACCACCGCTAGCTTTCTCTAACGGATCCAACGAAAAATCGAAGGCCGGGACTCAACAAGGATCGTAAGGGATCAATAGTAGAAAATATGTACTGATAAGTACTGTTTTATTGCTATAGGAAGTTTTAAAAGCTTACTAGAGCATAAAGTTACGAAGGTACGATGCGCACTTTTAAAACGTACAGATGTTTCAGAGAAATCAAAGAGATCTTCAAGCATAGTGAATGTGCGGATAATTGACGACACTGCACATTGGTCCCAAAGCCGTATCTAGGAAGACAAAAATGTTTTCGTCTAAACCGTCAGTTTTAGATATATGGTGTCTTCGGGAAAGTTTCTCCATATTTTTTAGACATATTTTTCAGTGATATGAAATTAGGGTGGTCCACGTGGTATAAGAGATCAGAATATAAACCATATATGCTGATGAATTTAGGCCAATACAATGTTCTACAATGTTTTAGAACATTCAATTTGGAGCAACTTTGCCGATAAAATTTATATCTATTATGGTTCGCAGGTTATGTTTTTTTTTTTAACAAATACGTTAGAGTGGTCCGAAAAATCATTTTTTCTCGATAACTTTTTATTCGATAATTTGTTCTATATGTTCTATGTTCTATCCTATGTAATATGTTCTATCTCTTATGGTTGCAGAGTTTTTCAAGGGATTTTTTTTTCTAGAAATGGTTGTTTTCAATGTCAATATCTCGGAAAGGCGCAATTCATAATTGCAAATATATTACACAATGTAGTAGCGCAACCAGGATTTGGTTCTAGCCCCCCCCCTAGAACCAAATCCTGGTTGCGCTACTACATTGTGTAATTTGAAAATGTTAAAAAGCTTTTTGAAAACATATTTTTTGATAAAAAATCAAATAGAAAAATTTAAGTAGAGTGGGTGTGCCAATAGTGGCCATAGTGGTTCCATGTTTTGCCATACATGATAATTTGAATGTTTTTCGAACATTTCGAAAGTTTTTGTATGTTTTAGCAGTAAGATATTGGATATATCATTTTCAATAGCAGAAATCTATAGAATCAGACAGCGGTTTGAGACGAAAACTCAATCGTTTGGCCACACGCTGGTGGTGACCAATCGATCAAGTTATCATCTTGAACGGCTGTTTACTCTTTCTTTTTAAATTTAGGGTTTTTATTCATGATTCACACCAACAAAACCATTATTTTTAAACTCATAATCATCGGCAGCTAAATATTTCAAAATCATTCTCCGGTTTTTTTTTTGTCCATAATCTTTAAAAATCAAAGCATCGCTTCTTCGGGAATGAGTGTGCTCTAGAAGTCGCAAAATTTGGCGAAATGCAAGACAACTGTAAGAACTGTTACGCCAGTGACACAATGTATTTTGAACAATCATCTGATAACTATACTGTTGAAATCATTATCAGAAATTTATCCAACATGTTTAATTTCAGATTCCATCAATCATTGTATAAATTAAATTTTGGGACTCTTGTAATAAAGGGCGTTGGTGTCATTCTATTCACCCAAAAGTTTGTCTTTATCCATAGTTCAAAAATTCATCAGTTAGTCGAAATTTTATTTGTAGCATTCCAAGACTGATTTCGAACCATTATAATTGTAACAGTCATTTATATCGCATCAACATAAATGATTCCAATTTATGTGATTGTGGATCATTTTATGAAGATATTGATCATATAATTTTTCATCTTTCAAAATACGTTGTACCAAGAAATACATTTTTAAAACAATTTCAAAATTTAGGTCATACTACTCTAATATCTGTTAGAGATATTTCAGGAAACATGTGTCTTCCAATATTGAAACGTTTATTTCTGTTTTTGAATGAAATGGCCCGTTATATTTGTTTCCGTACGTTTTTTCAGCTTTGAAGAACAGTTTTCTATATGTAGTACATTAGCTATTACGGAGCTCTCCAAAGAACTTTCACTTCTTCAACGATTTGGCTCTGCTATGGATCAATCAATGTCGTTTGAGCCTTTTATTGTTAAGATTGTTTATTTTGTAATGTTTTCAAAAAAGATAAAGAAGTTTTGTGTCCTTTTGAGACACATTTCGTAAGAAATCCTTCAAAGTGGTTTTCCCTCTTTCAAAATTTCAATTTCATTTTTCTAAATCGATTGTTCTAAAACATTGTGGAACATTGTATTGGTCTAAATGTACCAGCAAAAAAGTCATCTTCTAAACCATGTGGACCACCCTAATTTCACATAACTGAAAAAAAAAAATGTTTGAAAAATATGTAGAAACTTTCCCATTTATCTAAAATGTACGGTTTAGGCGCAAACATTTTTGCCTTCCCAGATATAGCTTTTTGACCAACGTGCATTAGTTCATTAAAAATGAATAATGAAAAATAATTGAAAAATAAATCATGTATACTACAAACTGTATTGGCAGTGAAATAGAATGCTCAATATTAAGGGGGCAGGGTTCGTCATTGATTTCTGAATTAAAAAAAAAAACAGTTTTTTCGTTCAAAATCAAGGAAACTTACAGGAAAATGTGTTCTCTGTGTACTATTCTCCAGCTGAAACACAGTGAACACATTTTCATCGAATATTTTTTAGTTTTGACGAGAAAAACTGCTTTTGAAGTTTTGATGATGACGATGATTACGATGACGGAGCGTTGAACGTTAAACGTTTTAATTTCGGGACAGCACAACATTTTCGGGTCAGCACATTTTTTAAACATTTGGCACATCATCTTCTTCTTCTCGGCATTACGTCCTCACTGGGACAAAGCCTGCTTCTCAGCTTAGTGTTCTTATGAGCACTTCCACAGTTATTAACTGAGAGCTTTCTTTGCCAAAGTTGCCATTTTTCGCATTCGTATATCGTGTGGCAGGTATGATGATACTTCATGCCCAGGGAAGTCAAGGAAATTTCCATAATGAAAAGATCCTGGACCGACCGGGAATCAAACCCAGATACCTTTAGCATGGCTTTGCTTTGTAGCCGCGGACTCTAACCACTCGGCTTAGGAAGGCCCCATTTGGCACATCTTATCGAATGATAATTGTTATCAATACACGTTAAAATATGCTTCGGATTGTTTTGATACTTACTGCTTACTCATACGAGATTTTTTTTTCAGGTATTTTTTTGTTTAGCTATGCCTCTAACAAATTTAACGAAAATGAAAAGTCAAGCGATTCTTCTAAGAACTTTTAACTTCTTAACCCAAGACTGGTCGTATGCATGTACTGAGTACACGCAACCTCGCTTTTCAAACACAGCTCAAACAAGGTGGTGCTCTCGATGCCCGAATGTGCGACCGCTCTTGAGTTAATAATATAACAGTTTTCATTATAGAACTAGGATATTTGTCGCATAGGTACTGCTTGAACTTATAACAAACATTGGCATATCCAGCCAACCTTGTTATTATTTTGTTGAATTATATTTTTTTCAAACAAGATTATTGCGAATTAAGTTATTAAGAAATTAATCTGCCATTACATTATCATTTATTTCAATCCAGTAGATGGCCGATACCTCCATGAAGAGACTACATCAATATATGGACACAAGACTTTTTCTTTACTCATCCTATTTTGGGGATGTTATTTTACTTCGCACTGGGTCCCAAAAACCCTAGCTACGCCACTGAAACGTAGTTCGGTGAAATATGGCTTGCACCAATGATCGCTGCCGAAGAGGTCGTTGAGCAGCCCGAATTTCTAGCCTGGAAAGCATTCGTGGACAATCAATTTCGTTGTTCAGGAGTTAGGTACCAACATGGCCTGTTATATTTTACGCCTGTTCTCAAGGGTGTATTGAGTTGCTTGCACCGAGCAGGAAGATTCAGTGTATCAAACCAGGATAGATGACGTCGGGCCATCCGGGTGGATGGACACGTTTGATCCTCAATGTGCAAGAAATATCATTTGGCGTCCAACCAATGGAGTATTGGCCGTACCAGCACACAGTGTAAGAACAGTGTAAACAACAAGGGACCCAAATTGGGGAACTCAAATTCCTTGAGGGACACCTGACGAATTGCAGAATGGGAACGAAACGCAGGAATCGGTTTGAACACGTAGGCAAGCTGCCTTTTAGTTAAATAAGAGCGCCTTATTAGTCAAACCTTATTCGACTGGAAGACAGCTACCTACGTCATGAGGATTTCTTTAAATTTGAACGAATAACTGTTGTTTTTTTTTTGATGATTGCTGATGATTGAATGATGAATTCTTGAACCTTAATTGAGGGCATAAAAAAGGCCTTCATCAAGAAAAATGATATGTTTCTCGTAAACCTTTTGATTTTTATTAAAATTCATAAGGCTTTATCCTCAAACTGCAATATTTACTCTTGAATCCCAAGAGACAGAAGGCACATAATTAAATTTGTATTAGTCTAATAAAAAAAAAAAAAAAAAAAAAAAAAAAAAAAAAAAAAAAAAAAAAAAAAAAAAAAAAAAAAAAAAAAAAAATAAAATAAAATGTAGTCCTCATCGTTTCTTTCACACTCCTCAGAATTTCAAACGACCTAATTTCATTCGTTTGACTTTCGAGATGGTTGAAGAAAAATGTTCCACCCAAGCCAACCTATCTCACTTCAATTAGGCTCCGATTGAATGTGGATTTTTTTTCCAGGGAACGGAAATGCTAGATAAGGGTGGTGAACGATAAACGCGTTTTGCCGAGGAAATCAATTCCTTATCAAGCGGCATGTGTTAATTCAATAACGCTGATTGAGCGATTTTGACGCCAGGTCCTGTCTTGCTACGTTTCATTCAGCTCGAGACGGAGAATGTTCATTTTGTTATTCTTTATTTGAGGCTGTTGATTTCTTCGATAAGAAGAAGGTCACAATCAGTAACGGGAAAGAAGGCTGAACCTGTGACAGCCCACGAACTGTGTCGTTTTCTGTTGTGCTCGTGAAATGATATCAGGGAAGAAAGTTTTTCCAACGTAGGTTTGATTCTTGAAGATGAAGATTATTTACGGTATCGAAAATAAGAAGTAAAATAAATACATATCAGGCAAGCGATAAGAATAGAATTTGACTACGATATTGAAAACTAATCAACTGTAGAATAGGAACATTTTAAAACTTATCGAATGATTATGGTATTTTTTGTTTCAATAATAAAAAGCTTAAAGAAGGCAATTATCAATCGAGCCCAAGTGGCGATAGTTGAAAAGCCATACTATCGTAATAAACCTTGCATCTAAGATGTCTCGTGGACCAACTTGTGGCTTCTTTCGGCAATCATGAAAACTTCCGTGCATACGTGCCCGTTAATCTTTCAATCTTTGTAACACTCATTTTTGTATTAGTTATCAGCGATGTATGTGTTGTTTTGATTTATTATTCCACAACGACAGGTGGTTAGTACAGGTCCGGATTTGAGAGGGTGCCCCAAGAAGCGAAAATAAGTTAAACCCATTTTTTTTAATATTTTTTATATTGATGATTTTATATTAAAACTTCAAGTGCGATACGATTTCTAAGATAGATACAATCTCGTATAACTTGTGACCTCGCCCCAAAAGCCATTGGTGACCGTGTGTGTAGCTCCTTGTTTCTAAGCAAATAAATGGCCCAGGATGAAAACTATCACCAATGGGAAATAGACGAGGATCTTCTCTTTATCATAGCATTGTTGAATAACGTGTAAATCCATTCGTTTACTTGTTAACAACACGCTACACACTCGGTTACCAATGGCTCTTAGGGCGAGATCACAGGTTATGCGAGAAATGTTATTTTATAGTTTGTAGTACATTCCATACTATTTTGTCCTGTTCTTTTTTTAGTTTCAATGAAAATTTTTCTATTCGCTAATGAAAACCATAATGAATGTCCTAAGATACTCCGTAATTCATACATTTTCTTGATTTCACTATCAGGAAACTGAAACTACTGTTCTATCGAAAAGATGTGCCAGATTTTTGTAGCTTTGTATTCATATTTTCAAGGTTTTGTTTAAACAGACAATGTTTGTTCCTTTACCGTTACGAAAATGAAGTTAAAAAGCATATTGTTCAATCCAGTTGCCACGTGGTAGGAAATCAGCAAATTTCTACAAATAAAATAAAATGGTTGATGATTGCTTATTGATTCAATAACGACTTCCATTAAATGCGAATATCTGCAGAAAAATTAAAAAAAAACTATTGTTATCCAAGTCTTGATGAATCATATTGCCTTAATTTCAACTGGAACATTTTTAATTTTGGAATTGATTGAGAACGGTCCATCCCGTTAGGCCAAACATCGTTAGGCTGAAGGCCATTAGGGCGAATTCCGTTAGGTCGAAAGGGTCACTAGGCCGAAAATGGCCGATAGTTCCAATGAATCGTAAGGCCGAATGAATTTTTAGGTTGAATGGGATGTTATAGTTTATAGGTTAGGATAATTTGCATTACCTAGAAGCCTACAATATCTGCTGTGAAAAATGACTAGAAAACTTGTTAAAAAAAAGGAAAACATCACTTATGAATGTGTAAGCCATTTGAAACAGTATACAGAAAAAGTTTTTTATCTCATTTTTGAGTTTAGTTTACCCAAAATTAAGTATATTTTTTTTATTAGTATCATTCCAAACATTGCATTCATTTCTTAAATCTAGGTGTTCTGTGTTATTAGACAACAGTATCATCTTAAAAACAAATTTAAGATTTTATTAACATTTTGTTAGCAAC
Source organism: Aedes aegypti (assembly GCF_002204515.2). Classification (NCBI taxonomy): domain Eukaryota; kingdom Metazoa; phylum Arthropoda; class Insecta; order Diptera; family Culicidae; genus Aedes; species Aedes aegypti. Next base: position 188,254,271 of record NC_035109.1, read on the forward strand.
ATATTAAATTTCATTTGCCGTAGCAGTTCAGATTTTTTACAGGTGAGTTGATTTCACCTGCTTATAAAAGAAAAAAATCAAGTTTTCAATTTACTTAACCTAACTTAACCTAAACATATAACGCATTAATCGTGGCAATAGAAGATTGTAACGATTTTTGCCTGAAATTATTAATTATTTTATTTGACATTTGTTCCAATGTTTCAACATTGGATATCAAGTATATCGATTGTACTTTCAACACAAAATCTCTCGGTATTCTATTTCTCCCACACGAATGTTGTCAAAAATAGAGAGAGCTGCATCTACATAATGGGTGTACTTTGGCCCAATAAGCCAAATTTGGGTAAATGCAACTTTTCTTATGGTTGGGTTGAAAGAACTCAATTTTGCGTTAGGTCAACCCAAAATTGAGTTTAACTTACTAATGAAATGAAAGACAAACTACTTAGTGGGGACCTCGGAAATTAAGCCAAAATTAAGTATTTGGGCTCAACTATTGAAGTGCGTTGAAACAACCCAAAATTGAGTTGAATCCCGTCTCCGTGTAGTAAATATTTTTCACTATAAATGTTATTTCGGCCTAATGATCCTTTCGGCCTAATGGCATTCGACCTAACGGTCGTAATGTAATAATTTCTTGGAGTTTTCCGGATATTTTATTTTTTCAATACTGAACATTCCTATCCTTACCGTATCCCGCTCATTTTGTACCAAGGACCCTCATTACGATATCTGACCCGGGCCCTCGAAATCCAAATCCAGCACCGGTTTAGTACTCATAATTCTTGGTTTGTGCTAACGTAAGAACTATCGTACATTTACGATAGTTGGACATCGTCCTGTAGATGGGCAACATCGAGCCCGAAACCGGTCGACGGAAAAGGTAAATTTTAATTCCTTTTTATGTTTGTAAGAACAATAAGTGTTGTGTCCAGTCTCGCGTCGTGTATTGTAAATGGTTTAGTACTGTGTTTATGTTTATTTTCCTCATGATGTTCCAGACTACCGCTACGTCTGCTTTGAACACTTTGTTGTAATTTCGCAGATGTCAACAAGCTGTATGGGAATTTTGTATTGGTTGTGATCTCCCATAGATACTATTCGTCATTTGAAAATCCAAGTTGATTTGGACGATGCCGTTGAAACTAAAACGTCCTACATTATGGAGGCTCACGTAGAAGATTGCTCTCTGCGGTACATGACGACTACGAGATAGATCTCAAGACTGAATTCCGATTTAACTAAACCAGAAAACAACGTAGAAGCAGCCGTTTAAGTTGCCTTGAAAGGCTTACAAGAAGACTCTTTATTCTATTGAACGATCCGGCTGGAAAACTTTTGTACAAATGTTTTCAGTTTGAGTGAAATAAAAAAAAAACTCAACAATAGCGGAATTCGATTTTGTAAAATTTTATCTAAGAGAGTACTGTAAATGACTAATGACTTACCTTACCAGTCAGGCTAAGGCCTGGGTGGCCTCTGCTGTACGTAGGAGATGTGTCGATGTTTGACTCAATTTTATCGACTTGTCTTGCCCGCTGCGCTATCGCGAACCATTTTCACCGGATTGTTATCCGACATTCTAGTGACATACCCGAACCACCACAACCTCTCAATTTTCGCGAGGTTGACAATGTTTGGTTCTCCCAGCAGCTGGTGCAATTCATAATGCATTCGCCTTGTCCTTGTGTTGCAGCATTTTCGCCCATGCTGCATTCTTCTCATCCTTCAACTGCCCGCATTCGCCGACGTACCAGTCGTTTCTCTGATTCGTATGTGCGAACATTGGTGATGTCGGAGGAGATTTTTTTGCCGATTAGAACGTGTTCGATTTGGTTTTCGGGGTTGGTTATCGGCTGATCTCCAGATGGCTTTATGGATACCTTTGCCCGGGAAGGTGCTTCGGACTACCATACCACGAGAGGCTGCAAAGTTGCACGATCACCAGGCTGTACATCTCCTCTCGTCCTACCTGTGCGTTCATGTAAGCACCAATGATTTTCCCATCACGCGGCAAGCATCCGTCATATATCTGCTCCAGTTGCACGTAAAGCGTCTCCTTCTCGTCGTCGGGTCTCTCTTTGTGTGGGCAGTGTACAGTGATAATGCTGTAGTTGAAGAAATGGCCTTTAATCCTCATCTTGCACATCCTTGCGTTGATCGGTTGCCATCCGATAACGCGTTGACGCATCAGGCCCAACACTAGGAAGATAGTTCCTAGCTCATTTGTGGTGCCACGGCTTTGGTAGAAGGTAGCCCTTCGATGCCCACTTTTCCACTCCTACTGCCCAGTCCAACAAAGCCCATGCAGCGCTACGATATCGAAGTTACGGGGATGTAGTTCGTCATAGATTATCCTGTCGTAACCTGTGAAACCAAGTGACTTGCAGTTCCATGTTCCAAGTTTCCAATCGTTATCCTTATTTCGTCGCGTAGGTCTTTGTCTATTGCTCCGGGTCGTAGTTTATCCTATGTTATTACCAATACGGTTTTTTACGGAATGGCTTATTGGGCCTACGCCAACACTCGCCGATGCGCCATCATGCCAGCTCTTTTTAACGTCCCAACTAACACTAAGACGATAGCGCTGATGGGGCTACCACCTTGGATTTAGCTGTTTGTGATAAAGCATTTCTCACTCAGTCGCTGGATACCGGAATAGACGCTGTTTGAGCCGCACCTCTTGGTGAACAGACGCTCGAGACGTACGTCCTCAATCTAGCTGTTGTCAGAAGGACAACAATGCCCAGGCTGCATTACCAGCTAACCCATAGCTGGCGGTCTTTGTCATCGTTTGACCCGTAGAAGCGTGAAGTAGGAACTTGTGAAGAACTGTGTTGGACACTCTTTCCTAGTTGTTGACTCACCGTTATGCAACCCTGAGGTATCTTTTCCAATTTCGCTGGACAAAGCTTCTGGTCAAGTCTTTGGCGACAACTCAGCACAAGCTATACATGAGTAATATGGATTCATGTCGTTGAACAAAATTGTAGGTAACTTCATTCATTAGCCATCGTATTGAAAAAGTCGCTTGGTCAGAGCGTGGGCCACTGCTGACTCAACAATTTAACTATGGCAAATATTCAGTGTACAGATTCATATTGTGTGGGATAATAGCTGTCAATTCGATCATGGAACTTCATATCATCTGATTTTCAGTGCTACTGCGATTCCGAATACTTAAAAGACATTAAATATACTAATAATTGAGTTCAGAAACCTGAATCTTCAGCACATTCTGTTTTTGATACTGCATTAAGGAAGGGTGTAATTTGATAAAATGCGCAATATGAATCAGTAAATCTGAAATTTGCTCTGAAAAATCTGAATGCTTGGAGTATTTTTTTGCAATAAAAAATATCACACGTACTAGCAGTCACACTACTTACCAATCTATTGCAACAGCGCTTTACTTATCACAATTGCACCATTTCTCAGCACTATCTCGTCTAAAACCAAAACAAACTTTCCACCCTCGAAATGATATTCAAAGTTGTCGTTTTGGTTACACTTGTGCCAAGCTGTTGTGACCCCTTTTACCGAAACCTCTCAGGTCAAAATCTATGTTCATAAACAGTGTCAAGCAAATGCTATTGGTACAAATTGGATAGCGATTTGGAACGTATAAAGAAAATTACGGGAAGGACGTGCCTGCGGTGCACATTCCAAATCCCGAACCCTCACGCATTGAGCCAAAAGTTGTTGAAGTTTTCTCCCAAAGCGATGTGTGACAAAACACAACGTGCATACAAAGACACTATCAAAAATTCATAGCCCTAATCCTTGCCTTCATTTACTGCTTGACTGCCGGGAAAGTGTTGTCATCGAATGGGAAACGCAACAGGGCCAGACAACCAAATGGGGATCCTTTTTATGATTTGATTGCTTCCTACTGATGACTATTCGATGTTTTCGACAGGCAAGTAGTCTCAAGGGATTGCCCAACTATGAAATTGACAAGTTTTCCCATTGGCCGGGGTTTTCAGCATCACAGCCAAGTTGAACTTTTGTGTTCTAGATTTAATTAAAATCTCCTTTTTTAAATGAATCAAACCAGATACGAGCAGAACTTATAATTAGGCTTTTGTGTTAGTGTACCTTTGTGTGTGGCCAGCTTTCACCAGGTAACTGGAATTAGTAGCACTGAATGGTCGGATTTGGAACGGTTGTGCTCATTCATGGTTGTAATTTTGCATGGGTGCTTTTGGTGCAAGGCGATTCGTTTGCTTGAAAGATTGAACAGATGGTAACACATTTATATCACCAGCTGGTATTATGCACTAATGGAATGAAGTTTTCGATTAGTCAATTCCTTTCATAGCTAAAACCACACATTGTGTCAGTTCGAAACTCGTGTTCCGTTAATTCTTTAGGATTAATTCAAGAGCGGTCGCACCTTCAGCCATCACCAATATCATTATGCTGTGAGTATCAATTTTGGCCATACGTCATTCGTAATCATAGTGGATTATAGTTTTACATAGCCATTCAGCATTAAAACTGTTCCATTCAGTATACAGTCAACTTTCGTTCGTTGCACTAAACCTGTAGCCCACCTAGTGAAAGACTTTCACTAATCAGGCTGAGTTTTGAGCTGTCAAATAATCTAGAACAAAAGATAATCAGAGTTACCAACATCGACAAATTTCGTTTTATGTCAGAAAGTGACGTTTGTCTTCGCTTTAGGTGGGCTATATAGCCCATCTAATGGGAGCCCAATTAAAACGAAGTGCAATTAAACATAGTGCAACGAACGAAATTTGACTGTATCACATTCACATGTTAGAGCTACATTCATTCACTCGTTCGAATTGATTCAAAATATGAGAAACATAATTCATCTTCCTTATAGTTTTTACTCCTATACACCTAATCTGGGTGCTCCTAATTTAGCCACTTTCATAAGAAATCAATCTGCCCAAAACTGGTTCTGATTCCCTATATTGACCAACGAGTTTTTTAAAGCGAAAAAATGGTTTCAGCTCAGTTCCGATATTGTTCATACATAATATGAATTAAAAGCTGACGTTTAACATTCTTGGCTTCCCAAATAATTATTAAACACATTTTCCCTTAGGCTGGCCGAAACCGGTGCTTATTTCCTATTACAATTGTGTTTGTTTCTGTTATCTGGTTAACATTGATAAGTTTTTCTTAAACATTTCATATTAAAATGCAAATATTTTAAGTTTTATTTTTTTTTTTAATTAGTAGTGGCACCCATCGCCAGTACTTATATACCGTAAAAAGTGGTAACAATGATATATTTTCTGCAAAAAATCTTAATAGTTCTGCAGGGCGACGAGGGCAGGATCAAACGAATTGCGCGTCGGTCGTTTAAAGTGAAAAAGTGCCGTGATCGGTTAGTTCTGTTTGATCCTTCGACCTTGACGCTTGCTCCGGCGGGGGCGAGCGACGAGGGTAGGTTCAAACATGTCGTGCGTCGGTCGAGTAGTGAAATGAAAACGCGCCGCGGATCGTTAGTAGTGTTTGATCTATTGATCGCGTCACTTGCTCTTGCGCAGGCGAGTGATGAACACTTTTTCAGCGTATAACGCGCTTATCGAATTATATCGTGAATCCGATTAGGCGTGATTATATCATGGATCGCATCACCAACCACTGGGACTCCCAGATCATTACCTTATTGACTTTTAAAATTTGACATCTCGATTTGTACACATTGAAGAATGGTAAGCTAATCCCATTTATTAAATCTCTGAGCAACTTCGATCGTTCTGGTCAATCACGGAGTAGCAACTACGAATTGTACGGTCATCTATGCTCATGCTCATGCAAAAAGTGAGTTTAATTTTCGGGGTTAAATTGATTATTTACTGCGATAGGTTTTCATATATAAAGGAATATGGTAATTAGTGAATATGGCGGTCACTAAATCCGTATCAGGTCTCGAAAATCTTACAACTTGTTGATATAGGGAAAGTGTACCAGTTATGGCCATAGTGGTTCCCTATTTGGCCATATGGGAAATTTTGTCAACTTTCACATTTTAAATCTTTTTGAATGTTTTAACATCAAAATATATCTTAAATCTAACTTCTACAACACACAAAATTTTTCAAAATTTGAAGGAATTAAAATAATCACGTATGGCGAGATAGGGAACCACTATGTCCATAACTGGTACACCTACCCTATAGTATATAGGGCGTTGTATTTCTCTATGCGTTTGATATTATATGGATATATCTGACCATGGTTACAAAAAGGCTTAAATTTGTAAAAAAATTGTCATTAAGAGATTTGAGACCAAATGTATGTTAATTTACCGTTTTGATTCAAATTCCGGACAGCTTCTAATTCCGGACACTCTACTTTGTATGGGAAAGGTTTCAATTGAAATGTTTCAAAATTTCCTGTTTGAAAGCTCCCAACTTTCAGGCGCGTTTTAATATGAATTTCAAATAGCAATCCATGAAAATTTATAATGCGCAACTTGTTTTGACGTTGCTTTTACGAATGCGGGAGTTTATTTATAATTTAACTATTAAAGTTCTTCTTTTCGTGAGTTGTCCGGAATTTGAAACAAGGTGTCCGTAAAATGAAGCAAAAGTGAGGTTGCGTCCGGAATAAGAATCATGGAAAGATCATTAATTTCTATTTATTTTAGGTAATTCAAGCTTTGGAATCCGAATTTTCGCCCACCATTCGGAAGTTGAATGTTTCAAAAGTCTGATAACGCACAGGTATCATACAATATCATTCAATTTATATGCTCTTCAATCGGTTGTACTTCACAGGGGCCTTAAGTGTCCGTAATATGAATCAAAACGGTATAACGACTTTCTTCTTAGCTATATTTTTCATTTGCACTTATACAAATAATTATTGTAGAACAGATTGTTTGTAAGCGCTTCAAAAATGATAAAATCTCATATTTGTTTATATTTATATATAAAGCCTTCAATGTTCTCGATTCATATGGAAATGGCTCTGACACATATCAATGATACCCCGTTTTATGTAGGTACTTTTTTTTTGTTTCTGAAAGTTTTAGGCATGTTCCAAAAATATTTTATGCATTTTTTTTATTTAGCTGCTATGGGGTAACATTGAACACCCGTGTAAACAACGTACTATAATATTGAAAATATCGTTTAGTATTGAAATCATGACCCTTCAGCCGAACATTCATATTCCGGTTAGCATTAGCATTAAGCATTTCGCACTAATTCGTAGGTGGTACAGTTCAAGACCATTGTATGAGCGTTGCAGCCCTGTCGTCGTAAAATTTGAGCTTCTTAGTCGTCTTCATTTGAGGGGGGCGCTATAGTCCAGAGGGCGCTTCAACTCTCAGGCGTGTCTCATAATAAAAATTATCTCAAATACTTAAATATGTATTCCAAACCAGGGACGAAAAAAATCATGCTCACTATACTCAATTCACTGAATTTATGCCACCATCAAAGTAACCGCACCACCACCAATATGATTTTACCAATGAAGATGGCACAAAAGTAGATGGGCAAAACAAACAACGATGCCCGTATGTCGTTGGTGTATTTGATTATCAGAAGCAGAAGAGTATCAATTTTAGAAAATTGATTATCAATGAGGTTCAAATTATTTAAAAAATATGCTGCTATATGGGTAATGAAGCATCCGATGCACTGAATGGATTATATTGACGCGTCTTTAGTGTGCCTCGTGCAAAAATTACAACTTCCCGAAGCGGAATGTAAAAAAGTCAAGCTGGTTAGAATGAATAGGGAAAGTGTACCAGTTATGGTCATAATGGTTCCCTATTTGGCCATATGAGAAATTTTGATAACTTTAATATTTTAAATCTTTTTGAATGCTTTAACATCAAGTTATATCTTAAATCTAACAGCTACAACTCACAAAAAAATTCAAAATTTGAAGACTTTAAAGTAATCATGTATGGCGAAATAGGGAACCACTATGTCCATAACTGGTACACTTACCCTATCATTTTTTGTTTCTGATTATCAAAAAGCGGTTGAGTAGCAGCAGGTCAAAAGGGAACTGACAATCTTGCGCAAGCGCTTTGCCAATCTGTGTTGTGTTGTCAAGGTGAGGATTAAAACAAATAAAAATCAACGAAGATTCTACCAGCAAGTATCAATGTAGGCGAGGGTAGATTGAGTATTTTCGTCCCTGTTCCAAACACACAAGAACTAAACCAATATGAGTTTGCACGTGTGTAGTGTTTGTTCCATTTCAACTAAAATGTTGAACAAATAGACCAAGTACATGGGCTTAAACTTTGTTCTGTTTAAAAAAATGGGTCTGTGAATTTGTACAGATGTTCGCTTTCTTTACATGTCAATATTGTATAGAAGGTGCTCAAATTCAGAAAAAAATATGTTAGTTTCATAATTATTAGAATTCAGTATACATTATCTGATTATATCCCAGGTAAGAAGTACAATGAATAACATTGAACTACAACGCGATGTGAATTGAACTAAGAGCAGGACAAGCACCACCTCCAAAGTTCGGAAGACAATTCTAAAAAATTTCAAAATAATGGTAAATACGTCCCAATATAATATCTGATGTCCTCAAGTGGTTTTCTACCAAATTGCAAAAAAAATGTTGTACGCAACTTGTTATATTACAACGCTTTATTACAACAATCGTCGAAATCAACCAACTCGGCAAGCTTCTTTGGGTAAATATGCTATTCGTTCTTTAAAAATCATCATTCTCCAACTTGTTAGGTTAACTACTATTCTGCACATGAAATGGCTTGAGCTACAGTTAGTACGTGTGTTTCAGTAATTTTCCTTCGTAGAAGTTACTAAAATCTCTCAAATGAAGCATAAAGATCATCTCCAGGACTAGGACGAGGACTTTTATTCATGTTTGTACCTATATCTATTTTTAAGACTACTTCTATTGGTTGATCCACTACTGGAACACGACGGCAAATACTGATGAAAGGGAACTAATTTTTTGCGAAAACTCAATTATTTATATAATTTTTTGATCAGATAAAAAGCACAGGTTGGCCAACAGATATGCATTTTAAAATTCCCTCTTTTGTCCCGGTTTTTTATTTTGCTAATCATACTTTCAACTCAATTTAAATCTCTTATTTTTCATGAAAATGAAGGGACCTCTAAGGCAAATAACTTTGAGGTAAGAATGAAACAAAGCCACACGTGTAGAAGCACCTTGTTTATTCAACACTTAGTCGATTTGTTAGAGAATTACTGTAATATCTTTATTAATACGTTTAAGTTCCAAAATCTTCTTAATGAATTTATTTAATTTTGACTCAAAACATTGAGTCAAAAAAGTTAAAGAAAAGTTAAATAAAACTTATTCATGAGAGTAGTAGAAATATTTAAAAATTATTTCGAAACACAGCTATGTTGTGAGAAAAGTGAAACATTTTTAAAATGCATAGTTTAACACACAAGAAGAAAAAATCAAAGCATTTCATGTTACTTGAATCACAATATATTCAAACATAACGACTTTCCATAATTTCAGATTTGTAGATTTATAGTTCGAAAATGTTCGTTCAAACCGATTTTCCCGGTTACCATCTACAATTTTCGGTTTTTCCGTCTTTATTCCGGTGGAATCGAATTTCCGCCTTTTTCCCGCTTTTCCCGTTTTCCCAGTTCCGTGTTTACCATGAAAGCAGATATTTAACATATCAATTAAACTAGAGCCGGGGACGGACCTGGTGTAAGGGTTAGAACACACGCCTCTCACGCCGAGGACCTGGGATCGAATCCCATCCCCGATATAGTCACTAAAAATTTCAGTAGTGACGACTTCCTTCGGAAGGGAAGTAAAGCCGTTGGTCCCGAGATGAACTAGCCCAGGGCTAAAAATCTCGTTAATAAAGATAGAAAAAAAAAAAAAAAAAAAAAAATTAAACTAGAGCCGATCTATCCGCGAAAAAAATAGCAGGTTTTTCTTAGCTAGCTTCTTGATGGTGACCTCAGAATGCAAAACGAGCGGTGCGCTAATGGTGAAAACATATTTTTCCTGATAAATTTCAAGATGGCGGCCATTTTAAATTTTCATATAAAAGCTACATCCTTCCTACATACGATGCTACTAAGTTTGCTTTGTGTTTCGGAGGTTACTTGAAGACATACCTTAAATTTATCGAAAAATTAGCTTCCCTGAAAAACGTTTAACTAGGGTTTTACGAGGGTTCTACTAATATGAATTAACCAGAGCGTATCTCCTCTAGTTTTGGCCTATTCTAGAAAACTAAAACAAAAATTGAAATTCTAACGATATATGATGATGGACCCCGGGGTTCTCAACCATAACAGACGCAACTTTTTTTTTTCTACAAGATAGAGTACAAAGATAAGTTATAAAGTAGAACATATTAATATATATTTTTAGAGTTTATTGAGATTTGATTTTTAGAATGTTTGATTGGGTTTGAACGTGAAGTAATGTATAAAGCAGACTTGGAGAAATATATGATTAAACAAAAAATAATCGGGAACATTTGTTCACAAAAAAAGTTTGAGGTTTCTTAAAGCAAGACATCTAGAAAGTTTGAACGGTTTTTGGGAGAGGTTTACAAATTTCAGCCAAATATATGGTTTAATTTTAAAATCAATTGTCGCTCTTGAAAGATATCAAAGTGCAAAACAATTGACAATTGCTTTGGATTTATATATATTTCGCTATGATTTTGTATTGTAGTTTTGCGTTGGATCTTTTAGTGAATTTTAGAATTGACAACTTTTTACAGGCGGCTCTCAAACTCATTTCATCAAACAAAAAAACAAAAATGCTGGTTTGGACGCATGAACTTTCGTCAGTATTATTTACAAATTATTGGCCTAAAATGAATAAGGATTTAACTAACTGTTTTTAGAAAATACGGTAGGGGCAAACCGCACCAAGCGCAAAATTCAATTTTGAAATATTTAACCTAAAATCATAAAATCCTAAACTGTTTACTATGTATATTATGTTTTGAAGTTTTTTTTCAGCTTCAAACTTTCATATATCTCATCAAACTTCAAGAGTCGCTTGAGATACATAATTCGATCGATGTTCCACTCATGCATGAGCTAACGTATCATAATTTTGCTTTCCACGTTGAAAAGGTAATTAATACCAGAATATCAGAATTTGTTGGTGACAAAAGGGTGTACGGGTCTGAAATGTCGATTGATTTCTACAGGGCGTTAAGATGCTCCAGGGTGTTTATACAACTCAAATGTAGATGTAGATTGATGTCCAACAGAACGTTGAGATGCACCTGATCTATGTGGACTATGGTCAAGGGCGATCTACAAGGCATTAAGCTCAACTATTTCGATTTATATCAAACAGGGCGATAATATGCATCCGATCTACGTATGATACGGTGATATAACTCCAGGGCGTAGATACCGCTTAGAGTTAGCAACTGATGACGAACAGAGCGTTGAGATGCACCTGATTTACATAGGATAAAGTCAAATTAAACACACTTACATCTCGAAAATATCTGTGTAGAATAAAGTCAAATTACTCCAGAGCAATGATATAGCTTGATGGAATGATGACATATAAGGCATTAAGATTCATATGATCTACATGGAATAAGGTCGAATTTCTCCAGGACGTAGAAACAGCTCGCAATTTTCAATTGATATCCACCACCCTGTGTGGGATGCGCCTTATCCACGTGAGGCAAGGTGAAATTTCTCCAGGGCGTTGAAACAGCTTGATCGATTGAAATAGAGCGTCAAGAAGCATCTGATCTACATTAAATAAGGTTGAATTACTCTAGGGCGTTGTTAAAGTTTGGAATCTTCAATTGATGTCTTACAGGGCGTTAAGATAAGTCAAATTACTTCAGTGCGATTATACATTTCGGAGATGACCCAGATCCCAAAGATCTATATGGAATAAGAGCAAATTACTGCAGGGCGTTGATACAGCTGGATCAATTGATGTTTTACAGGGCATCAGGATGAATCTGATCCACGTGGAATAATGTCAAATTACTTCCTGGCGTTCATAAAGCTTGATATTTTCAACTGAATGCCAACAGGGTGTTATGATGCACCTGACCTACATACGATAAAGTCAAAATACTACAGGGCGTTGATACAGCTCGGAAATTACGATAGTTTTTCTACAGGGCGTAAGGATACTTCAGAACTCGCAAAGATCTATGTGAGATAAACTCAAATTACTCCAGGGTGTTGATACAGCTGGATCGATTCATGTCATATAGGGCCTCAAGATGCATCTGATCTACGTGAAATAAAATCAAAATACTACAGTGCGTTGATAAAGCTTGTAGTTTTCAATGATGTCCTTCAAGGCGTTGAGATGGACTTCATCTAGATAAGATCATAATACTCCATGGCGTTGGTACAGCTTGGAAATATTGATTGATTTTCTACAGGGCGTGAAGATGCTCCAGATCTCGCAAAGATTTATGTGGAATAAACTCAATTTAATCTAGGACGTTGATAAAGCTTGATCGATTTAAGTTATACAAGGCGTTAAGATGTAACTGATCTACGTGGAATAATGTAAAATTACTTCAGGGCGTTCAAAAACCTTGTTATTTTCAATTGATGCCCTATAGGGCGTTAAGATACACTTGACCTACATAGGAAAACGTCAAATTACTCAATGGTGACGATACAGCTCGGAAATGCTCCAGGTCTTGCAAAGATATATGCGAAATATAGTCAAATTACTCCAGGGCGTTTATAAAGCTGGATCGATTCAAGTCATAGAGGGCGTTAAGATGCATCTGATCTACGTGAAATAATGTCAAAATACTCCAGGGCGTTTATAACGCTCGGATTTTTCAATTGATGTCCCACAAGGCGTTGAGATGCACTTGAACGCCATGGCGTTAGGCGTTGATACAGCTCGGAAATTTCGATAGATCCTCTCCAGAGCGTAAAGATGCTCCAGGTCTCGTGAAGATCTATGAGGAATAAACTCAAGTTACTCCAGGGCGTTGAAAAATCTTAATAGATTGATGCCTTACAGGGCGTTCAGATGCATCTGATCTACGTAAAATAAGGTCAAAATACTCCAGGGTTTTGATAAAGCTTGTAATTTGCAATTGAAGTTTTACAGGGCATTAATACCCGAGCAGAAGAAAATAACTACTGAATACCAAATTGAGGTATTCCATACCAGATAATTTCCAATACTTACAACCTGAATGAGGTACTGAGGTAATGAGCCCTGCATAAGAGGTAAAATACCTCAAATAATACCTTCTGCATATTCTACAAATACCAAGCTGATACAAGGATCAGGTATTGTAATACCTACATAATACTTGATGGATTTTCATATAAAAGTGAAATTTTTCAATACTAGTTCAATACCTCCAGCAGTCCTCAATAGCTGTCGAATACCAAAATGAAGTATTGTTAATTGTTATAAACATTTTGTCAAATACCATTATAATACCAAAATGAGGTATTGATAACTGAACAATACCTAATTCTGGTATGATACCAAAATATGGTATGCTTAAGCTATTGGCGAGTTATTCTTTCCTCCTCGGGTATGCACCTAATCTACATGAAATAAGGTCGAGATATTCCAGGGCGTTGATTAAGCTTGGAATTTACAATTTATTTCCTACAGGGCGTTAAGACGCATCTGATCTACATAGTACAAGGTCAAACTACTTCAGGGCGTTTATACAGCATGGAATTATTAAATGATGCTTCATAGGGCGTTCAGATGAAGCTTATCTATGTGAGAAAAGGTCAAATAATGTCAGGGCGTTGATACAGGTTGACAATTTCGATTGATGTCCTATAGGGCGTTAGGTTGCACCTGATCTACGTTAAGCAAAGTCAAATTACTTCTGGTCGATGATACAGCTTGAATTTTTAATTGAAAGGCGTTTAGAAAAAAATCTATGAAAAGCTTCTTAGTCGTCGACTAAGCAGGACGACAGGGCTGGTTGCCTTTTCGCGTCCGTTACCAAAGTCAGAAATTTGGGACTAACCTCTAACTCTTAGACAAGATTGACGCATCCTTCAATAATAGAGAGCTGTCCTGGCCACGTCATTGCGAAAGCTGGAGAATGGGAAAGGTTTAGTCAAGAAGTTCCCAAAGACAGATGGCATTTTATTTACATAAAATAAATAAATTAAACTTACATATTATTTTTACAGATTTTCTGAATTACTCTCGATTTCAATGAAGAATATAACACTAACTCTACTTATAATGCGATTCATTTAAATTTTCTAATATGCTGTGCCAAACATGTATTGAGTTGATCTACGTACAAAAATGTTTATGTAATTGAACAAACATATGTTTAATTTTACTTTTTCATGTGCTTTTGGTTGGTTGGTTTGACTTTATTAACGAGATTTTTAGCCCTGGGCTAGTTCATCTCGGGACCAACGGCTTTACTTCCTTTCCGAAGGAAGTCGTCACTATAACTTTTTACGTCATAAGTAACTATATCGGGGATGGGATTCGATCCCAGGTCCTCGGCGTCATGTGCTTTTGATTACAAGCGGCAAGAAATATCGAACAATTGAGATGAAAATTGCTGTTGGAAGTTACCCCACAAAGGTACACGCAAACATATCTGTTCCCAAATGCGTGAACAAAATGTCATGTTAAACAGAACTCATGACATGTCCTATTTCGTGATTCGGTTTCCAAAAACATGACTGCTTGTATCTCGTTTCTATGAATGTAATCACTGATCCAAGAACACAGTTCTTGTCTGCTTTACTGACAAGCGGGTTTCGTAACGCTTCCTATACCATGACTTGGAAATCACAGTATCGAGAATCCATAAGATCATTTTCGCGATTTTGTTCTTGATAACAAGAACTTTGTTCATGCGCACTGTCAAAAGTAATAACGCGTGCACAACAACAAATAAACAGTCGTCGAAGGAGACCTGAGCACTGAGTGAATCCGCAAATTCGTTTGCATTTTTAATGGCATGTGACATTGTTTCAACATCTTTTATCCAAATTAATGGGTATTCCTGCTGTTGTTGCTGCCGAATTGTGTCTATTGGAGAAAAGCTGCTGTATTTGCTGCTGGAATATGTCATACCCTCACTAAATCGTAGCTTTCAAATGCTTCGAAGGTACGGGTTTTCTGCTGCCTCGCTATCTTTCTTCGGATTGTGAATTTATGAAATTGTGGCCGAAGTCATTTGCAATCGTACACTATATATTCAAATTTGGAGAAAATATTCCATAAACTATTCATGTACAGAGAGTGGACCGTAAAAATATCTAGTCATTTGTAATTACAATTACGGTTTCAACCATCATGAACAGTGATTCTGTTTTCGAGAACAAAAATCACGGCTCCATCAGTTTCGCAGGCGTTACGAATGGTTTGTGGAACATAGTTTCATATTCCGTGATTTTTGTTCATGGTGTATATTCGTAAAGCAAAAAACAGCTTGTTCTGGAATTCACGACTGGATGTTCGTATTTTCAGGAACGGTTTTATTTGCGTGTAGTGTTTAAGCATAAAATTTACAAAACTTTTATCTTGTCCATTTGAGCACTACTAAGTCCCGTAACTGATGACAAATGCCTCGGATAACATATTTCTACTGTTTGTGTGGTACGAGGAACGATTTTCAGCATTATTTTCATACAATCCAACGTGTATTATGATTTTCAGGTCCAGCAAACCAACCATAAAAGAAACAACACCCAAATCATCGCCAAAATCTTCTGTTTTATACCTTACGTCAATGAACGTTGCAATAAACTGTAATATTTTACCTCAATGCTAAACGAACTGTCAATTCGGTTACATGTCGAAGTGTTGCAAGTTTTACCCCCGTTGCAAGTTACCCCGTTTGACGGTAATAAAAACAAAACTCCAGAAATCATTTTCAGATTTAATCTGCGAAAAGGAAAAAAAAAACACTTTTATCACTTTGAAAAACAGAACATGGACCGATGGACGAGTTCACTAGCTGACGTTTGAGCGGTACCGTGTTATTTACGTAGTCATGGCAACGAGTGAAATCGGCACCGCTCAAACGTCAAATTAGTGAACTCGTGCATGCACTGAAACAAGCGTTGCAGTAATGAGAACCATGAACGTGTTTTTAAATATACTATTCCAACCACGATTGAGGTATCATGAACGCTTTTTATTTGCGTTTTTTTCCCTCTCAATCCAACCGCGTCGATTGCCGAGCGGCTAGCGTTCGCGCTTGACAATCGCCAGATCCTCGGTTCGATTCTGGTCCGCTGCAAGTTTTTAACCATGATATAGTAATTTTTACTATACAAATGGTGCCATGGTAAAATTGAATGCACAAAATATTCTAAATAAATGCAAATTTAGTCTGCACAAATCAAGTGGCGTTGTGTATTTAATTTAACCCTCTGATATAGTATTTTCAACCGCAACGCTGTTCTCAGTGTGGACCTATATGTCTTAGTATGGGAAAAAAATAACTTGAAATGATTCAAGAACGATGAACGCTGAAAATTTGATCGATTGATTGGTCACTTGCTGGTGGCTCAAATTTCCAATCTAAAATTGAAATTTGGTTCTAGATTAGTGCTCTCGTAAATTTGAGGTGTGGCATCGATTCATCTTCACCTTATGATTTATTTATTTATTGAGTTTTACATCAATTAACTTGATAAAACCTTGCCAACGCTCTCCAGGTCTTGGTGCACCTGATCAATCCATCTAGCTCGCTGCGCTCCACGCATTTTTGTTTTGACCGGATTCGTGACGAAAACCATCTTTACAGGGCTGTTGTCCGGTATTCTTGCAACATACCTTCAGCTTAGGCCTCCTCCAGGATACTGGGTTCGCCGTAGAGTTGAGCGAGCTCGTGGTTCATTAGGGTGGGGCTTATTTCCTAAAATATTTCGTAGTCAGAATTTACAAAGTGGAAAATGATCATCGGTCCCAAAATACAATCCTGCGAAAAAATGAGAATTTTTGGTAAAGGTTTAGAGGTGGCGCAAGGGGCGTAAGTGCAGTTTTCTCATTTTAGTGAATTCTGTAAAACTTTGGTATGCTTCTCAGCTTGTTTCGGTGGTTTAAGGACCCTTAAGGGCAAACAATCACATCAAAATTGCGATATCTCCACTCTTTTAGATGATATTTGACGAAATATCTTTTATGCATGCGACGTTTGGCCCTTGCATAGGTTACGCCGACTGATTACTATGAACCCGAATAACCATATGAATAGCTGGGGAAGATTCCTAGTAGTAGAATGAAACAAAGGGAAAAAAGAATAGAAGAAGGAACAAAGAACACAGAAGAATGTAAGGTGGGGTGAGTTGAACAGGTGGGAGGGTGAAACTAGTGATAACTGAAGTGTAGCTGAAAAATCTCCTATCCATACCTCCACGTGGTGCCGCCTGGGGTACGAGTAACCGTAGGGAAGATCGGGTAACCAACCCTGGTGGAACCTTAGTCGTATGCTGACAGGGAAGTTGGGCTCCTCTCTTCTGAGTGTGTAGTTAATCAGAGCGTCTGTTCTCCATGTTACGAGCGGCTCAAAACAGCGTCTGTTCTCCATGTTAGGAGCGGTTGATCATCGTCCTAGTACCAGCGTGGGACTCTAAACAGTGCTGTGCACAATGATCCTCCGGCGAGACAGGGGTTTGGTGCAGGCCTTACAAGCCAGCCGCAAAAATCATCAGTACAGGAAGCATACAATGTAAATTCGCACCGGAACAATCGGCATAGACCCAGGCATCGAAAACGGACTAACGTTATAGATTAATACACTTTACTGCTTTAGTTCAATAATCGTTTGGATTCCTGAATGTTGATAGGAATGGATAGGTTTTTTTCCGGAATGTATCAACAAGTACTTGCTGAAAACATTGCCTCACGTAGTATTTATAAAATTCATAACAAAATTTATATATTTACATAGGACATACCGTAGAAAATCCTTCAGGTAGCTTTGTTGCAATTCCTGTAAACATTGTTTCAGTACTGTGAAGACTTAATTTTGGTTTTATTTGATAAGCTTTCAACCTAAAGTGCTTTATCTTTTGCACCCTATAGTAGCTCGTATGCACTAATTTGAATTTTGACTCCCGATTTTTTCCTTCTGCTGTTGTTTATATAAATTGAATTCAAATACAGGTGTAGAACAATGTATTGAACGTCAACTGCATTTTCGCTAGTCTAAAGTAATGTTAAAGGTGTTGTTGTATGGAAGTACAGTATCGGAAGCCCAAACGCAATCAATCGCTAGAAAAGCATCATAATCCAGAAATTCCTGTGAGTCATTTTTGTAAATTTTGGCAGGTCGTTGGTGCGTCATCCCCGCACTCCCTGAGTAACCTTCTTAGGGGGTCTGTTTGCCGATTTCCCCCTAATAAAAAAAAACCTGTTTTACCTACCCACCCTACATTCTTATGTGTTCTATCTTATTTATCCCATTATTTTTTGCTCTTTGTTCCATTCTACTACCATAGGAATCCTCCCCAGCTATCCATACGGTTATCCGGGTTTATAGTAATCAGTCAGCATAACCTATTCAAGGGCCAAAAATCGCATATATAAAAGATATTTCGTCAAATATCATCTAAAGGAGTGGAAATATCACAATTTTGAGGGGATAGTTTGCCCTTAAGGGTCCTAAAATCACCGAAACAAGCATACCAAAGTTTTACAGAATTTACTAAAATGGGAAACTTGCACTTACGCCCTTTGTGTTACGTCTAAACTTTTATAAAAAAATCCCATTTTTTCACAGGATGTTATTTTGGGACCGATGATCATTTTCCACTTTGTAAATTTTTACTACGAAATATTTTGGGAAATAAGCCCCAGCAAGGATCCGAGGTAGACAAACTCGTCCACCACCTTGAAGGTATCTCCGTCTATCGTGACACTGCTTCCTATGTGGGCCCAGTCGCGCTCAGTTCTGCCAACCAGCATGTACTTTGTTTTCGCCGCATTCACTCTCGCTGTTTCGCGTTCCATGCAGGTGAACAAATCTGCCACCGTATTAAATTTCTCTCCAATAATATCCATTCCGTCCGCAAACAAATTGTCCGGATCTCGCGAAAATCGTACCTCGACTGTTAAGTCCGGGTCTCCACAGGGCACCTTCAAGCGCAATACACCCGATTCTGTTTTTGCACGGGGGATGCGTACCGTGCAAAAAAAGTTTTTAGTTCAAAATTTCAAAAACCGTGCAAAAAAAGTAACACTATTTCTCGACGTTTCATGTGAAAATAAGGGTTTGGCGAAAAAAAATGTATGGAAACTTTTTTTGCACGGCCGTGTAAAAAAAATCCGTGCAAAAACAGAATCGGGTGTATTGAACAACAGACACTAAATTCCATCGCTCTGTCGCAGTCCCTGCCGAGACTCAATCGAACAGCTGTTAATATTTCAACATATTTTTTTACAAACAGAAGTTCTTGTTTCGAGATGTGCTGAAAAAATATGATTACAATCACAAATTTTCCCTTCTTTCGATAATTTACGGTTTATTTTAATTTACACTTCCAAAATTAAAATTAATATTGAATAGTTCAAAAATTAGTCCACAAACATTTTTTTAATAAAATGTGTTGCTAGATCGAGGTATGATGTGTAACGTTTTTATTTGCGCTCAAATTTTAAACATGTTATACGAAAAATAATATGTTCTTGTTTATAGGCTATTTTTATTTTATGCTGCAATAATAGATCTTTAGGTTAGAGCTTTCAATGTTTTGCATATAAAATATCCCTTCTTCTACCAAGTAATTTTCATCAAGTGTTACGTCTTAATTAGGACAGTGCATGATTCGCAGCGAAATGTTCTATGAGCGTTCCCTTTATTATTAACTGCGAACTTTCTTCGCCAATTTAATATTTTAAAATATGTACATCCCAACAAACTCAAATATACTCTATGTTCTGGGATGTAGAGAAATTTGTTATTCCGAAAAGATCTTCTTTCAAAGCCGTCACGAGTTTCAAAAAATTATGCTCTCAAACGTAACATCTATTTTTGACATCCATGGTTTGGCAAATCTCTGAACGAACACTATCACTAACAGCACCAATTTTTTTTTCTATGGGCTCGTTGGTGTTGATCGCGGAAAACAGACCCAAAATATGCCAATATTCAAAGAAAAAAGTGTGTATATTTTCAAAGGTGTAATATATTTTGTGTTTAAATCTGCTCATTCTAAATCACTTATTATGCCTAACGACCATTAGGGTAAATGGTCTAAAATGCCATTTTAAGGATTTATGTCGTTTTCTATTCACGAGATCTACATTTTAACGCCATTCCAAGTCCTATCAGTAAATTTGCAATATTTGCTAGCTATCACTTTGAAAACACTTCCCAAATTTGAGTTTATTTGCGGTATCAAATTGTGTAGAAAAGTTGGTTGAAAAATGGGGGTGGTTCAAAATGACCAAATGGATGGGGTAGAATTTAGTATAGAGAACTAAAAGTTAGCAACCAAGTTTCTCCATGAGTTTGCTCTGTGGTATGGAAACGCTTATTCCTTAATGAAATCATCAGAAAGCCTTAATATTTGGGCAAAAAAGTGAAAAATGTTGAATGTCACCGGGAATTCAAGAAAAAATCTATGAGTTTATGTTCGTATTGTCTATTGGACCATGTTCCCCTATACCAAACGACTTTGTGCCAAACGGGGTACAATCATCAATACTGTCGTATGCCCCCTTGAAATCGACCTGCTTGATAACATCACACGAATTCGTTTGCTATAGGTGATAGACGACGCAAGAGAATCTGGAGAATCACTTTGTAGGCTGTTTTTAGGATAGGCATTGCACGATAACTTTCACACTCCAGTTTGTCGCCCATTTTGTAGATAGGGCATGTAATGCATTGCTTCCACTCATCCGGAAGCTGTTCCGTTTCCCAGATTCTGACTATTAGCCGATGTAGACTAGCGGCCAATCTGTTCGGCCCCTCTTGATGAGTTTGGCTCCTATACCATCCTTGCCAGAGACCTTGTTGTTTTTGAGCTGTTGAATGGCATCCTTAACTTCCCCCATCGTGAGAGCTGGTTGGTTTCCAGTGTTGACGTAGCCAAAATGTCTGCCAATACCACACCGAACACAATTATGGAATTTTACATTATTTTCATAGAAATAAACCTTATTTAACACAAAAAACCTCACAACATACAATTCAACAATAGTAAAGACAACGTGGTTACATAGGTTGCATTGATTTTCGTGCTCTATTAGTAAGAAATTAAATCGTGATCAATTTCACCCGAATTTACGAAACCATGTATTGCAGTCCGCGCTGCATTCGTTTCCTCTAAAACCTCCTGGTAAAATCCCGTGATTTGAGAACTTTCTGAATTTCCCGTCTCCGAAATATAGAATATGCCCTTTCGGAAATCTCGGGATCCTCGATATGAATGTAAAATTTGATAAAAAAAACAGTAAATTTTAATGCACATCAATGACATTTTTTCTTAGACTCAAACTTTATTCGATTAAATATAGCTTTTGACATCATCATTAAAATTGTACATCAATATGTCAAATATTTGCTGAGACATTTCAATATATGTTTTGGCCCATAGTCACCCCTATCGACGGTATAGTCATAATTGGTACGCGTATCCTAGGTTTGTTTTCTAGGTTTAGAATAGAAAATAACTAACATTTCAATTTTCAACTTTGCCCTTAAATTTAAATTAGCCTTTTTGACCATGAACATGTAATAGATGTTCAATTGAACTGCTTATTTTTCATAAAGGTTCCATAATTTTCCATGTACCTGTGCATGGTTGGATGGTTTGGTTGCATCAGATACACAAATGGAATATTTGGCTCAGAAATGAGTCCCTAGTATAAGGGCAAAGGAATGTGGATGCAGTAGCAATGATGAACGATTCATACATTCATGAGTAGATAGATGAAATGGCTGACTGACCGTTCTGTGGCTGATGAAATATGCTTTATGAAGTGTTATTCGGCGTATTGAGAAATTCTGCACAATGTTCTCTTGCATCAAAGATTTGTGTCCTATGATGAACGATATGTCGAAAAGGTGTTTGATTATTTGTTACCTAGGCAAGTGTATCTATAAGAAGCATTCGTTACAGTTAATGTAACAAATGCGATGAAATACAGAAAAAGTAAAGTCAGTTTTCAACGATGGAGGAGTTCTCTCTGCCACCAGCAGCTGTCGTATAATATCCGTAGGAGAATCTAAATAAATAATTTCCTGGCTCGGTTTATTCGAAAATATGTGATTTTCTTCACAGCCGATGAGCCCCATAAACCATTTCATCGCACTGTCTCGGAAAAGAATTCCGAAAAGCAAGGATCGTTCGGAAGTTGCCTTGCAGCGACACCCGGAGCCGGAGCAACGTGCCACATATTTATTATCACGTATTTCCCCGTAGGCATGGCCATAACCACTGGCAACCCGACTGAGCTTGGAGCTGAGCTATACAATGATTTGGTGTGGAAAAATTGGTGAGTGGCTGGATAATGTGTTATATATCTTTTATGAAAATTTAATCTCAGGCGAATGGTGTTTAAGACCAGGAAGGGAATTGGCTGTTGATATTCTGAGGAAATGGGGTTTTTGGATTCTAGATAACGTGATAGCAATGGCATTGATATAATAAGATTGCTAGCAGCACGAATAGGAGTAATAGGATCAATTTCATGGTCAAAGCTTTTGTTGATATTTAAATCGCCTGTCATACATTTAAAAGCTGTAAAAAACTAAGAAATTATCAATTTGAAAACAGTTGGAATTCAACATTATATTAAATAAACATAGGCTAATAAATCCACATTTACGTATAACATAGTTTGTAGTTCGAGTTGTTTCGGACCATCACACCATGTGTGAGATTTCAACGCATCCTGAAAATCGTTTTGTGCTGATTTCGGTTAATTTTCTTAAATATTACATAGAGATGTTTGAAGTTGTGAATGTTAGAGATGCTTAAAGTTGTGAAAATATTACATAGAGATGTTTAAAGTTGTGAAGCTAGTGACAAGATTTCTCCAATCGTCTTTATCTCAAGATCCTTAGCAGCTGAAAATTTGAAGTCTTCGGCCAAACTGTTCATCTGATCAAGAGCTATCTGGCGGTTAATAGCAGTGGTGATCCGCTAGGTGACGCACGGTGTGCTGGAACACAGATATTATCGAACTTGCATGAACCTCCGATCTTTTTTCTCTAAATGTTTGCCTTGGTAGACAAGAAAAGCATGCGGCATATCAAATCCATCGGCAAAAATTTGAAAAAAGTCGATTTTTGTGTTTTTGCCCTCTCTCCATATATGGGGTTCATAGAACAATAATAGAGTTACACTAATTTCGATGAATTTCTACGCTTAAGAGCCAGTTCGCGAGAACCGCAACCCCCTTTCCAAGGGAAGTTGTATTGATGTTCTCCGATCAGGCTGAAATTTTCAGGGATTGCTCTTCTATATAAAAGAAGATGTTTTGCAAAATTTTTGATTTTTATATAGGGGGAAGTGGGACAAAATGACCCCCAATGAATTCATGTCACTAAACATGCAAAATCACAAAAACTGATATAACTATAGTAAAATTGCATGGATTATGTTGAAATTTGGCATGATTATATAAACTTCAAGATTGGCATGGTATATAGATTTTAAAAGTACTTGAAATCGAAAAAAAAGAGTTTTTCAATTTTTTTTTAATGATTTTCAAATCGATTTTTCTCTTGCCAACCGAACTAGGTCAAAAATCTAAATATGAAATTTTGTAGGGCAACTCATGGGTTTTCATTTGAGGTGTAATCCAGATATGCTGTTTCAAAAATTCTCGAAAAATTTTTTTTTCGGGATAGGGTTTGAACTTGAGCTGTTTTACGATTACCGCAACCCCTTTGCATAAAGAGGTTGTATTGATGTTCGAGCTGCGATAGAGCTGAAATTTACAGGAGTTGTTTTTATATATGAAAGAAGTTATTGCGCAAAATTTCAGATTTTTATATTAGGATGAAGTGGTACAAAATAACCACTAATTATTTAATATAAAAAAAAAAAATATACAAAATCAAGTAAACTGCTATAGCTATATTAATAATGCACGGAGTTGTATGAAATGTGGCATGTTTACTATACGTCATATAAACTTCAAAATGAACATGGTATGTGGATTTGAAAAAATGTTTCAAATCGAGGAAAACCTTATTTTTTGTCAACCGAACTAGATAAAAAAATAAATATGACAAAATCAAAAAAATCCGGACGGTATGAGCAGCGTATGGTAGCCTCTTGTCGATACAGTCAAACTTCTATGAGTCGATATCTCAAGGGACCATCGACACATGGAAACATCGAGTAACGGAACAGAAATGCTTGGAAAGCTGTTTGAGGGGACCATCATAGTAACCATGAAATTTTGTTTCTAGTATGGTTCCATGAGTCGATATCGAGTCATGGAACATCGACTCATGGAGGTTTCACTGTAATTGTAATACCGATTATATCATACCGTGTTGCCGCTGCCATATCTGAAAGAAATGTCACTTCCTTGCAAAAGTGATGATGTGGATAACAATAAGGCATAGCACCAATGCTTTCGTTAGCAGCCTAGGCGGTTCAGCAGTAAGCTTTGTTTTTTCTCGCGCTGTTTGGTTGGGAATCGACTACCGCATTTTTTTTTAAATTTGGGTAATGTTTTGATGGATTCGATTGAGAGGGTCACATATGTGTGTAAACCTTGATGGTGATTGAGTTTAGCTTAGTTTAGACTGACTGCACATATGGCTATTATGAGACATTGTACTGTTTATATCTTGAACAGAATTTTGACTTTTACTGGCCGTGATGTTTGCAAATTCCACGAAAAAGTGAAAGAGAGAGACAAGATTGTTAAAAATTGCATTTTGTCTGGGAAGTTTTGTATTTTTACAAAAAAAAAAAAAATCAGTAAAATCCGTGTATGCGTTACAGTACTTCTTATGACTTTGTGTATTTTCCGACACAAAAAATAAGGGGTAATTTTGATTCATTTTTCCCTTATGAAAAGTGTAGTTCTGCCAAATGGGTTCCTTTTTGTAAACATATTGAAAAACTATAGATTATCATGAGATAGTTGACAAGCTAATTGTAACTTGGTTCAAACACCACCAAGAAAAATACAACAAATTATAGCTATAAATCAGGACACTTTTATATCAAAATCCGATCAACTTTGTTTCAACATGAAATTGTAAAATTAATCCATGCGAAGCTTTTCAAATTCAACTAAATATATCACGTCTTCAATAACTAGTAGAATGCATGTGTTCTGTATTCGTTTAAAAATACAAAAGTAAGCAATGTTTGTGATTTAGTTGATTGGAGAGACATGTTTATGGTTTAAACTGCAATCATCACTGATTGGTTCAATTAATCCGCATTGAACGACGCACAGTATTGTTCTTATTACATATTACTCATGTGTTGAAAATGTTCACAGTATTACTTCAGTTTTATTTGAAAATTGTGTACTTACGGCATCTAATTATACGATAACAATACAATGTCCGGATTTTAAAAACAATTGGCTCCAATTCCGGACAACCTCTATTTACTATTTTAAACTGTATTTACATCATATTTTTGCAATGTTGTGTCACTAAACCTTTAAACTATAACTTTGTATATAATTATGTTACAAACACTTCATAAAACAGCCATTCCATAAAAAACCGATCTAGTGGGTCTCCGAATTTCGTGAAAATTTGCTATTTTGTTCCTTATCCGAAATAAGGATACACGTATTTTTGGATTTTTTGATTAGGGTGACCATTTTCGAAATAGGGTGACCAGAAAAATCGCGATTTTGCAAAATTTTTATTTAAAAAAAAATATAACTTTTGAACCGTTTGACTGTATGCAATTATATATTTGTTTAATATATATTTTATCTTAAGCATATTCCTAACCTCTTAGAATAACGAATCCTTATTATTCCAATTATTTAGAGAAATCGAGAACATAGATAATATTTATGTGTGGGCAGTAAATGTGAAGTTGGTAAAATACAGCATACTGTCATGGGCTGGTCATATTGTGTTAATGCATGTGATATTTTGCTAAATTTGGAACGTCTCATTATTCATTCGGGTTCATGATGTGTCCAATTAGTCTTTGAGCGGTTGAAATTCATCGAAATTTGTGTAACTAATTATTCTTCTATGAACCCCATATATGGGGAGAGAAAAAAACACAAAAATCAACTTTTTTCAAATTTTTGCCGATGAAAGATTTTTTAATATGCCGCATGCTTTTCTTATTTACCAAGGCAAATTTTAAGTGGAAAAAGATCGGAGGTTCATGTAAGCTCAAAAATATGTGTGTTCCAGCACACCGTGTGACGCTAGTTAAGAGAAATCTCAAACTGCCTCTACAGTCACTCCACAGTTATGGATAGCACACATATATGGATCAGAGGTTGAATATAACGGGAATATCTCATCAAATACAGGTGTAATTTTTCACAACACATTTTACCTACGTGAACCATAAATCTTTACAGCATTGCAAGCAATCATTATATGTTGACGCAGCGAAAAAGGTCCTTAAACCCGGCAAGACCAAAGTAGGCTGGTCGGTTTGTCCGATTAGTGTGTCTGAACGTTAACAGCTGGTAGCGTGCTTTAAGTGTCTCGGGTTTGGTCATATTGCATGGTTATGCAGTGGGCCAGACAGAAGCAAACTGTGTAGAAGGTGTGGAGAACAAGGCCATAAGGCGCAAGACTACCAGAAAACACCGAAATGTCTGATCTGTGCCAAAAACGAGGATAACAAACACGTCATTGGAGGTTCAAGATGTCCGGCCTTCAAAGAAGCGTCTGTAAACATGTCACAGTGGATATAGCGTAAATATACTTGGACCACTGTGAGGTTGCTCAGCATTTGCTGTGGCAGTCCGAAGCGGAAATGAAGTGTGACGTAGCTATCGTCTCTGAGTCATACCGAATCCCACCTAGAGATGGGAATTGGGTAGCAAATACAAGTAAAACAGCGGCAATTTGGACGGTGGGAAGATACCCCTTTGAAGAAGTTGCGCAGAAGAAGGCTTTGTAAACGCCAAAGTTCGTGGTGTGTACATCTGTACTTGTACGCATGGGCTCCGCAATGGCCGTTAGATGAATTCAACTGTATGCTAGACAGATCACCAGAACAGCTTACCGATCGTAGACCATTCGTCATAGCCGGCGACTTCAATGCTTGGGCCTAGGAAGCCGCCTCACCAACGCAAGAGAATGCAGTCTGTTAGAAGCATTAGCAAAGCTAGATGATCATCTTGCCAACGAAGGTACCATCAGCACATATCGTCGGGAAGGCAGAGAGTCCATCATCGACCACAACCTCACCTCTGCAGCTCGGGGCTTGCATCTACGTGGAAGCTGCCTTTGAGCTAGAAGGAGGATACAGCGGGCTTGCAACAACGCTGAAAGAGAGGAACCTAGGCTTGTATACAGAGCGACAAGATCCGCATTTAAAAGCGAAATCAGGCTTGTCTTCAAGAACTATGCGACAAAGCAAACGCGAATCCATGGGCGACTCGTACAGAGTAGCCATGGCGAGATTAAAAGGACCAACCATGTCACCGGAAAAGTGCCAGGAGAGAATGAAGGTTAATTATTGATGGGCTGTTCCCGCAGCACCAAGCCACAAACTGGAGTGGGAGTTAATCGATGTGGCGAAAGTATTGAACACAAAGAAGGCCCCAGGACCAGATGGAATCCCAAATCTAGCGCTGAAAACAGCGGTCCTCGAGAACTCCGATATGTTCAGGACCACACAACAGAACTCCATTGACAATGGCAGCTATCCAGACTACTGGAAGCGACGAAAGTTGGTGCTGCTGCTAATGCCGGGTAAACAGCTTGGCGAATCTTCAGCGTACAGACTGATATGCTTGCTGGATTGTCCAGCAAACTGGTCGAGAGAGTAATCCTGAACATGCTTACGAAGCATACGGAGACCGAGAACGGGCTGTCGAATATACACTTTGGCTTCCGGAAAGGAAGGTCTACTGTGGACGCCATCCAAACTGTTGTGGAAACCATGGAGACAGCTCATAAGCAGAAAAGGAAAGGAAACCGTTATTGTGCGATGATAACACTAGACGTGAAGAACACTTTTAACTGCACTAGCTGGAAAGTAATCACCAACTCGTTGCATAGCATGAGAGTACCTGAGTACATCTGCAGGATTCTGAAGAGTTACTGATATACGAAACAGACCATATATATAGGAGTAAAAAGAACTCAAATTACGACGGGCGTTCCTCAGAGCTCTATTCTCGGCCCGACTTTGTGGAATATTATGTACGGTGGTGTCCTGAAATTGAATCTTCCCAGAGGCGTGAAGATTGATGGCTTTGCGGAAGACGTGGTGGTGCTTTTGGTAGTCGGTTAATCAAGAGAGGAGGTGGAGGTAATTGCTACCGAGGTGATCGATACTGTAGAAAATTGGATGCGGGACAAGATGCTGGCGATAGCCCACAACAGAACTGAAGTGATTATGATCAGCAATCGTAAGGTAGTGCAGCAGGCAAGAATCACGGATGCTGGTTGCATTGCGGCTATTGCTCTTTTTTTGTGATTTAAATCAATGTTTCTGAACAGCGCATCATGGGCCAGAAATTAAAATTTCGCGCAAAGGTCCAAAAATCTTTTTTCAATAAAATTAATTATTGAGATGAATTTCTCATTATTGGGAACATGTGGGATTGTATACCAACTATCTTATTTGATTTGTTACATTATTTCATTGCATCTATGGAGGTTAATTTTGTTTAAACTGAAAAACTTGTATTTTAACCTATTATTAGAAAATTTGGTTTGAGGGGAAAAATGACAAGAAAAATAATTGTGTGTTTATTTTTTGAAAGCAAATTGAGTACATTTTACATGTGTGATATAAAAATAATGTTAATTTTAAATTTAATCATTGATTTTACAATGTACCAATAATTTTTACTATATTTTTACTAGTTCGCCTAAAAAGTTTAGTTATTCCACCTTATTCGGCCTTCAACCGGTTTGAGGTTGAAGCCTAGACTCGACTCTTTCTTGTGCTACCAAAAGTTTTTGCATATATTTGCGGATGGCCGAGATACAGCGGTTCAAGAACATGCGGTAATTTAGTAGATTTTCCAAACCTATATTTTAAACTTTCCAACAATCCAATCAATTGAATAAGTTTGATTGGTATAAAACAATTAAAGCTAACATAATGCACTACTTTTGAGCAAGGATCCGTTCATGAGCTAGGTGACATTCAGAAATCTAGGTAAAGTCGATTGAAAAATTACAAAAAAACTTAAGTTTTGCAATTTCCTTTGAGGTCACCTTTTATATGATATGATAAGACCATAACAGAGGAATCTATTTGAGGCTCCCATTATACAACTTAAGCGTGGTTTCTGGACAACCTCCAGGTTAAGACAAAATACTTTGAAAAAATATGAAACGAAAGAAATTGTTGTACATATGTCTATGTTTTTATACAAATCGCAATGACATCAATTTAATATAGACATTTAGTAGAATATTTCTAAAAAGAATCTTCAGACCCTGCTGATTATTTTTCAACCAGGATTGAATCATTGCTATAACCATTTACAAAAGTTATAAAAATCAAGTTGAAACATCCATAACCTGCACGCTTTTAAATTTGATGGTTCACTAAGAGTGGGTTGATATTAGGAAACAATAGATAATAAAATAATTAGGCAACCTCATGTACTATCCTCCAATTGGCGATCAAAAGTGAAGTTAGGTAGCGAAAGTTTTGTCAAATTGAAATGAATATAACCGGTTTCCTGTGCCCTAAAATGCGAAAATCTTGTCAGTTAAATGATTGTGGTGATTTTTCTTCCAAAGTTACCACTAGAAATTTTGATTACGGTGCACTAACCGTTATTCTAGAGGAGCGCCATCTACGCATTTTAGCGTTGCGTTAAATAACCAATACTACGTTGGAATATCAGAAAACAGACCAAGAATAAAAAGATTAAAAGAAAACGAAACTATATAGGCAGCACCAAATGGCCAGGTCAAAGGCCATCAATGAATAAAAGTAAAACAAAATCTTGTGAATGCTTTTAAACTTCTGCCAGATATATTGGCAACTTTAGCGTAATATTGCCGTATTATAAGGCCTCCATTACAGCTAAAGTATTTCTGATCACAATGTTTCGAAAGTGAATTTGATTGAAACGCTTGAAACGTGAATGTGAAATGCTCACCTTTTAAAACAATATAGCACCTAACAATATATAATTCATATTAACTTGTTCCATTTTGGACAATGCCCCTATGACTCTCTGATGGTTTTATGGCTTTATTTTAGGTTATGTACAGTCAAAACAAAGCATTATAAAAAATGAATAGTTAAGATGATGAATTAAATTCAATCATACTGTGAAAAACCAATAAGTTTATTAAATAAACAGTTGTCAATGCGTTCCAAACAACTATGACTTTATGATCACATTATTCAGGCATTTTCAACTATTCTGGGAAATTAATAGTGTACCTTAGGAATACTTTGAAATGTATGAATCATATTTTTGAAAATGTACAATGCATTTTGTAATATGATGTATGAGCGAATTTGAATATATAATGCCTTAATTAACATATTTTTCCAAACATTCATAATCCTCACCAATATTCTCCATTTGATTTAAAATGCATCTTAGTCGTTTCAAACACGTCTTCTATATGTTTTTTAAGTTTGTTTTAACTTTAGGTTGGTTTTTGTTCATTTTGAAAGTGTTTGGAATTTTGTCGCGAAATTTTGATTTCTTGCCCATAGTGCGATCAGAAACACGAGGTACGATGAATTTTCATAGCCATCAAAATAGAATCTTCGAATGAATCCGTACAATCGTTCGGGTGCCTCATTCGTTCGTGTTTTATTTTCGGAACGCTGTTTCTCCCGACGCTATCATCGGGTGATTTTCCATCACCTGGTAAGGCGGCATCCATTTATTACGTAACGCTAAAATTGGAATTTTTCGACCCCCTCCCCCCCTCCGTAACGCTTTTTGTATGGAAATTTTACAATTTTTGTATGAGTCGTAACGCTCGAGCCTCCCCCCTCCCCCCCCTTCGAGCGTTACGTAATTTGTGGATGCCGCCTAATGTGAGCGGTACGATCCACGCTGCCTGAAGTCAGAGCACTCTTTGCGAAGAACAAGAAAATGTTCACTTCGATCATCTTCACGCAGACTCGCAACACGCAGGTGCACCATGAAATACATGGGTGTCGTGCGGGCCATTGATTTATTAATTGGGCGGCGTTAAGTCAGAGTGGACCAAGTGACATTTTTCATACTTCGAGAAAAATGGGATTTAAGTCTAACACTTTGTATTTTTTTACCTCGCTAACTGACTGAACAATTCCTAGGGAAAAAATCAATTAGGGTCAGTGTTCCCTTAGTAGACAGTCCCCTATAGTCGCACTAGTGGCTTTTTACGGCCGTTTCGCTATTAAACGGTTCAAAATATTTTTTGACATGAAGGTCAGGAGCTATTTATCTAAGTAACATTGATACACAACTTGATTTTGTTCAAAAAATGATCGAAAAAATTAGTTTTGCTTAAAATTTGAGCTCCCTTGAGCCTATAGTAAACCTATTGTTCCTATAGTAGCACTACTGAGAGAAACTATTTTTTATTATACGAAATTATTGATAAATTAAGAACTTTTTATACATCAAACGAAAGCTTTTGATCCACACTTTAAAGGAAAAATATAAAAGTTTTGTAAAAATACGGGTTTGATTTGTATTTTGCCAACGCCGTGGTGCTAGTGCTACTATTTCGAACAAAAATTAGAAATAGTGCTACTATAGGCACATTTGTTCCTTTAGTGGCACAAGCGATAATAAATACAAACATATGAGTTTTCGTAGTTTTCATATTTTTCCTACAAAACCAAGATAAAAAGCTTTCAGATGATGTAAAAATAATGACGCTAGCGTTATTTTTCGATTTTATATGAATATTTGTTCTTAGCTATGCGGCTATTGGTACATCGACCCTAATGCTTTCATGGTAAAACTTAGTGCATATCACTAAGATAGACAGATTACACAGCGTAACAAAAATGACATTTT
Source organism: Aedes aegypti (assembly GCF_002204515.2). Taxonomy (NCBI): domain Eukaryota; kingdom Metazoa; phylum Arthropoda; class Insecta; order Diptera; family Culicidae; genus Aedes; species Aedes aegypti. The sequence continues at coordinate 188,286,338 of NC_035109.1, forward strand.
TGCGTGTCTTAAGGATCAAATTATGTGTCTCTAGTAGATTTGGGGTTGCTGAATCTAGTGCCATTCTCAGAAATGTTCCAGCACGCCACAATTTTTAGCTACAGGTCGCAAAGTTGTATGAAACACTGGTTTTATTGATGTTTACATGAAATTCAAAGTACAATTTGAATGAACATTTTTGTAATCTAATCCATCAAACGTGCAAAATAGAACTTAAACTTTCATTTCAGACATAATTCGATTGAAATTGCGCGATGAAATTTCAATTAAACCAATTTTTTCAACATGCTTGCAGTCTCCATACAAAATTTTTAGTTTCTTCTATATGGCAAAATACAACAATTCTCTAAACCATCAATAAATAACTTTTTCGCATCGAAAGTATTACAAACTTTGATGGGTAGTGCTTCATGAAGCCCAAGCAGGACAGTTCGGTTCTGCGTCGTCCGATTGATTTTGCTGACGAATTTGCGCGTGTTTTCGTTGTCGGAGAATTTTTTCCCCTGTTTTGGAGCGTCTTGCTGGGTAGTGCTTCGTGAAGCCCAAGCAGGACAGTTCGGTTTTGCGTTGTCCGATTGATTTTGCTGACGAATTCGCGCGTGTTTTCGTTGCCGGAGAATTTTTTTTCCCCTGTTTTGGAGCGTCTTGCTGGGTACGTTTTTGGGAAGGCCCAACCAAGACGGTTTGTTTTCGGGACGCCAAGAAGTTTTGCTGTCAGTGTCAGTTTTGTGTTCAGTCGAGAATGGATCACCAACTGGTGAGTTCGTTTCATGCTTATGATAACACATATTTTCTTGAAAGCGTAACTTTTATGTAATATTAAAACAAACTTTGTATGGTTTGTCACTATAAGTGTCGGCATTATGCTTTTTTCTTATACAATTTCAATATACACATAGTTTTCTCTTTTTGACATTATTAAAAATTATCTTTTGAATTGTTCGACATTGTGAATGTTGACGTATTTTCTAAAACTTCTACCATATCGAGACAAAATGCACAGTAATACTCATATGTAATTTTCAAACAAACTATGTATGGTTCGTCACTACAAGTGTCGACATTATTCCTGTTTCATATAAGTTAAAATATATACAGTATTGGACAAAACATTTGCAACTTTTTCGATTTTCCATACAAAATGACCAACTTTGGTAAGCTATATCTCGGTTGTTTATAGACCGATTAGAATGAAATTTTGGCAGAACATCAGACATAACTTGAATTTTAACATATATTTTTGAGTGATTTTTCCAATCACAAGTTCAAAAGCAGTAACGGTTTGAGTAAAGTGAACTTTTTGACGATTTTTTATAAATGACATAACTAAAAATATTGAAGAAATAGCTTCATGGTGTCTTCAGCAAAGTTGTAGATTTTAACGAGATGAACAAGTTTGCTGAAGACAGTTTTTGTGTAAAGCTATCAGATTTTGAGATAAATAGTTTTGAATTTTTCGTCGAAAATTACACTTTAGTTAGACCGTTATTACTTATAAACTCGTAATTGGAAAAATTATTGAAAAATATATGTTAAAATTCAGGTTATATCTGATGTTCTGTGAAAATTTCATTCGAATCGGACCGAAAATAACTGAGATCTAGCTTACCAAAGTTGGTCATTTTGTATGGAAAATCGAAAAAGTTGCAAATGTTTTGTCCAATACTGTACATGCAATTTTCAGTTTTCGTCATTATTAAAAACGTCTTTTGAATTGTTCGACATTATAGATGTTGACGTATTTTTTCCAAAAACTTCTCGAGACAAAAATACAAAACTAGCTTTAAATACAAGTCGTATATTTCCCCCTTGTCCATGGATCGCATCACCGACCAGAGGTGACTCCCAGATCTTTTCCTCCCTCACTAATAAACACCCTTCCCGTGGTGATTGTGGAGATGCAGAGGTATTCTCGGTCTCTAGAAGCAACAATCATTACACCCTAACATTCCTTCCCCATCCCAACTGACTGTAAGGACTTGGCCGGCGCCGTTATTGATCAATAATATTAGATCTGCTAAAATTGCACTTCGAGAGTAAGAGGAAAATCCCATCCCTTATTCATTTGGATCGTAGTGCAATTCTTACCAGTTCCGATCAATCACGAAAGAGCAACCATTGACATGTACAGTCAGTCTATGCTATGCTATGCTATGCTATGCTCGAAAGTATTACAAACTTTGATGATAACTATTGTTATACACATGAAGTTTGAATTCTGTGGCAAATTAAGCCAATATATTACCTTACAAGCTGGCAAACTTGCATACAAGTTGCCTGAAATAGTCATTTTTTACATTTTCAACAGCCAATATCTCAAAAACTAGACGTGCTATGATATTTCTGAAAACGGCAATGGATTCAGCAAGCCTTAATTAAGTGAATAGCGGTATTTTGGTGCTGGAGACAAAAACGTGTTCCGCAGTGTTATCAACATCCTTCGACATTAGAAACGTAAATTCTTCAATAATCCATATCTTCTATCCTGTAATCAGTGGCATTAGGATAGCTTGGGGCCCAGATAGCCGTTGCGGTAAACGCGCAGCTATTCAGCATGACCATGCTGAGGGACGTAGGTTCGAATCCCACTGGTCGAGGATCTTTTCGTAAAGGAAATTTTCTCGATTCCCAGGGCATAGAGTATCTTCGTACCTGCCACACGATATACACATGCAAAAATAGTCAATCGGCAAAGAAAGCTCTCAGTTAATAACTGTCGAAGTGCTCATAAGAACACTAATCTGAGAAGCAGGCTTTGTCCCAGTTGGGATGAAACGCCAGAAAGAAGAAGGATAGCTTGAAAAATAAAGTTTTCTATGGTCAGGGCATTGAAGACCAGAAATATTCAAATATGAGAGGACCAAGTGCTAAAACATACTGGCTCGATGAGCGGGTTGTGTGACATTCCATACAGACACCATAGAACTACTAGAAACTTCTATCAGACTCTGAAATCGACTCAAAAAATGCAATAATTAATCAGTTCATTGCTTTTTGACACCTGGTCCACTTTGTCTGCAAGAAATTGTTCCAATTTGTGACCACCCATCCAAATATGGTAAATGGTCAAAAATCAAAATGAAATGAATAGAATCAAGTAATGTTTATGAATTTCAATTGATAGATGAGAAGAAGAATCATTCGATTTCCAAAAATCTTACAAATCACTGGAAATGTCTTTCATTTTTTAACAACATTTAGGTAGATCAAATTTAATTCAACATCATAATAACAAAAGCAACAATTTAACAATTTTTGTGTTTAATGTGGGATGCTATATTTTTAAATCTCACTAACTATAAGTGTGGAAATAGGTACATTTTGCGATTGGTGTACATGTCTTCTTCTTCTTCTTTCTGGCGTTACGTCCCTACTGGGACAGAGCCTGCTTCTCAGCTTAGTGTTCTTATGAGCACTTCCACAGTTATTAACTGAGAGCTTACTATGCCAATGACCATTTTTGCATGTGTATATCGTGTGGCAGGTACGAAGATACTCTATGCCCTGGGAAGTCGAGAAAATTTCCAACCCGAAAAGATCCTCGACCGGTGGGATTCGAACCCACGACCCTCAGCTTGGTCTTGCTGAATAGCTGCGCGTTTACCGCTACGGCTATCTGGGCCCCCTCTGTACATGTCATCTATATTATTTTGCAGTTGTACCTAAGCATTGCCACACCATTTTTGCGCAATTAGCTCAAAAACGCTTTAAGCGTGCTTTTGTTGGGCTGCGTGTACTCAGTACACGATGTGACACGATGCGAGAGTGTTTGCTTGACTTTGCGAGAAGAAGCAACCAAGTAATGAATCGCGCCAATGCTTCTTCGGCGTTGCATCCGTTCGCTTTTTGCAATGCTCAATGGTTTGGCTGCTTTTGGTTGATGAGTTAAATAGTTTTTCCAAAAACTCCTAAGAAAAGCTATTCGTCAAAGTTTAACATTATTTTTCGCAAAACAAAAATCCTAATTTTTATGAACAAATTGTATGTTTGTATTTTTTACTATTCTTACTAAAGTGTAGCTTTAAAAAATCAATTATATTCCACCATTCTCTGACATAAGGTAACTTTAGTGATTTACCCATTTATGGCCAAATTTGCTGATACACCATCCTTTCACTCCCAGAAAAGAAAAGTAAAAAGCGTGTTCGAAACTAGTTTGGTTTACTAAAGAAACTATATTTGTACAAACTAGAGCTAAATCGTGCGTTAAAACCATAGTCCTAAGTACAAATTTTACTGTTTATGGTAGTTTTACTAAAAAGTCTCATACTTTTAAAATCGTGTACGCATATTTATCGATCTACAGCAAATTGTAAATGGTTTTCTCCAAATATTTCAATTGGTAATCTCAGAATAACATATTATGAAAAAAATGTGTGGAAAATTAAATCGATTTTTTTACAGCAGTGTTGGCAATTTTGATGATTGTCAATGTACTTAGAAAGGTCTTCCAAGAATGAAGCAATTGTGTTTCTATTGTTCTTTAAATGTGACGTGGGAACTAGATAAGTATCTCTATGAAGGCGTAAGTTATTTTTCATATAAATACTATATTAGGACTTCCGTTAGAACATACTTTTAACCAAAAAACTCTACTCATATCAATTCCCTTCAAATTTTGAATTGTTTTCTCTCTAAATATCGGAGAAAATGATTTTATTATATCTGTAAAATTGTTGTTCCAAAAATAGCTTGATTTTTTCCATCAGGTTTCTGATTGGTGATGCTTTCAAAGAACAAGCCTTTTTTGAAAATAAAAAAATATAAATTATCGAATTTTCCAGCCAATTTCTAACAATCATTGGTTTTGAAAACCTCCAAAAACCGACCGTTCTAATCGTTTTGTCATATTCGTGTGAAATTTAATTATTTTGGAGATTTTTTATTTTAACAACATTGTACAATACTAGTCGAACGATGTGCAGATAACTGCTTGAAATTTTATTGGTAAATTAAAAAGATACAGCATGCACAAGGTGTCCACTTTATAAAATGAACAGTCCTTAAAAAACAATGGTTGTATAAAATCTAACTGTTGAATGGATTGATGTGATTTTTATTATTCTAATCATTAAATTTTAATGTTCAATCCAGCAATATTATTCTGCGTATTATTGTACGTTTTGCTATGTTTATAATATGCACATAATATGCTATGTTTATAAATGCCGAATCTTGGCTAATTTTAACCAAGATTTGAACAGTCGAGCAGTCGTCACACAATTTTTGAAAATTATATGGCAGGATTTGCAGAAAGAAATCAAGAAACGTTTTGCACAATTAAGAAACAAAAATTTTGAAAATAAAATTTCTCAATTGTACCCTGGCTCTAAGCCCTTTGGAAATTATCTAAAATTTTGAAAAAAAAAAAAACCTCAGAAGCCAAAACCGGCATTGAAAGAGGAAAAAAATAATACTAAAAATTGCGAAAAAGCTCAAAAACTTGCTATGAAGTTTGAAAATGCGCACAATTTTAATTCAGGACTTACTAGTCCAATTGAAAATCAAGTTGCTCAGGACTTCGAAAATATTCTCAATCAAGAGAAAGTTTTCGAAAATGCCTGTGAGACTGATTTGGAAGAAGTGAGAACTATTATTGAAAAAAATCAAAAATGTGAAAGCTCCTGGCGATGATGAAATTTTGTACATCCTCATCAAGAAACTTCCAGAAAGTAGCTTATCAGTTTTAGTTGATATATTTAACAAATGTTTTCAATTTGCATATTTTCCTGACAAATGGAAAAATGTGAAATCAGTTTGCTGATGGAGGAAAACCAGTAAACTTTTTGAAAAGATTATTTTGAACAGAATGAAGGCCCACATCAACGAAAATTCAATTTTTGCCAATCAACAGTTCGGATTCCGCCATGGACATTCGACCACTCATCATCTTTTACGTGTAACAAATTTGATCCATTCCAACAAATCTGAAGGCTATTCTACTGGTCTTGCTCTTCTAGACATAGAAAAAGCATTCGACAGTGTTTGGCATGAAGGTTTGATTGTAAAATTAAAAAACTTTAATTTTCCAACATACATTGTTAGAATAATTCAAAATTATCTGTCAAATCGTACACTTCAGGTTAATTATCAGAACTCCAGGTCTGAAAGACTTCCTGTAAGAGCTGGTGTTTCCCATGGCAGCATTTTGGGACCAATATTATACAATATTTTTTTTATACAATCGGACTTACCTGAGTTACATCAAGGATGTCAACAATCCTTGTTTGCGAATGACACAAGCCTTTCCGCCAAAGGACGAAGTCTGCATGTCATCTGTAGTCGATTGCAAAAAAGTTTGGATATTTTTTCTTCATACTTGCAAAAATGTAAGATTTCTCCTAATGCTTCCAAAACTCAACTAATAATATTCCCACATAAACCAAAAGCTCTTAATTTGAAACCTTCAAGTAGACATGTTGTCACGATGAGAGGGGTTCCAATAAATTGGTCAAATGAAGTTAAGTATCTAGGGCTCATGCTAGATAAGAATTTAACTTTTAAAAATCACATTGAGGGCATTCAAGCCAAATGTAACAAATATGTAAAATGTCTCTATCCCCTTATTAATAGAAAATCGAAACTTTGTCTTAAGAACAAGCTTTTGATATTCACACAAATTTCCAGACCAGCCATGTTGTATGTTGTACCAATATGGACTAGCTGTTGTAATACCAGGAAGAAAGCTCTACAGAGAAATCAAAATAAAATTTTGAAAATGATTCTGAGGCTTCCTCCCTGGTATAGTATCAATGAGTTACATATAATATCCAATATTGAAACATTGGAACAAATGTCAAATAAAATAGTTAATAATTTCAGGCAAAAATCGTTACAATCTTCTATTGCCACTATTAATGCGTTATATGTTCAGGTTAAGTAAATTGAAAGCGTTTTTTTTTTCTCTTATAAGCAGGTGAATTCAACTCACCTGTAAAAAATCTGAACTGCTATGGCAAATGAAATGTAATATGTTGTTGACAAAATGTTAATAAAATACTAAATTTGATTTACCAAATTAGGATGATAGTGTGGTCTAATAACACAGAACACCTAGATATAAGAAATGAATGTAATATTTGGAATGATACTGATGAAGAAATTATAAAAAAGTAAAACATGCTTCGTTACTAAACGCCCAGGCAGTAGCGTAGCTAAGGGGTGCGGTGGGTGCGGTCCGCTTAAACTTAAATGTATACAGGAAGCTAAAATGAGGTTTGGAGGGAAACTGAATTGATATTGTGCAGAGGCCCCTGTAAGAACAAATTATAATAAAAAGTGTAGCGTCTAGTTAACAGTAAATTTTAACATAACATTGTGTGTTTGGATTCAACTATACATTATTTTGTGAATCATTGAATATTCGGGGCCCTCTATAACGTGAGACTGGGGAAGCCAGATATAGCATTGAAAACATTTCTATTATGAACCATATTCTGACCACCGGTCAGGTCCAAGCCTTTTAAAATGAATGTTTGTTATCAAAAGATTGCTATGCGACTCTTCCATATGTTTAAAGATTGATCAAAGAAAAGCTTCAGGAATTCTCTCAGTGATTCATCTAGCTCTATCTCTGTGATATAGGGTTTAAAAACTACTGCTCACTGATCGTTCTGGAGGTTAAATTCTGATTACTGTTTAATGCTTATCATGAAGCTAAACTATGTTGAAAACAGTGAAACATATTGTCATCAAAACAGACGAAAAACAAACGACAAATCCCATTTGTCCCAACCATTGCGGAATGGGATACAATCAAAAGAAAAATTGTCATGACATTCCCAAGAGGTAACATTGTTGCAACCTTTTCAACCCATGATTAATCAGTTATTTTAAACACAAAATCGAATTTGGTTTATGGATGCTTTTCGATAATGTGGCAATGTTTACCAAGTTTTCGAAAATTTCAATGCAAAGCCAAGAAAGTCGCTGGGCACCCGGTGAGCGATCATGATCATATTCTTTTCAAGTGGTGATAAACTGCTGTTGCAGATAAGTATTGTTGCAACAAGAACTGGAGAGGACAATGTCTTTGTTGCTGCGTGTTTGTTGACAATTGATTCACTAGTTAAAAAAATAAAAAGGCGCTTACGTCACTTCGTCCGATTACGGCAATTCGCGAATTACTCCATAGATTACCAGAGGAATAGTTTCACAAATTCTACTTGGAATTATCCCCCAATATCTTTTGGGAATTCCTACAGAAATTTCAAAATAAATTCAACCGGGGATTCCTTTCTCCAGAATCTTTGTGTTCTTCTAAATACCTATTTGTTGAAATATATTTGAAGCAAATAATAATTAATTCATTAGATTAATAGTTTATTAAGTGTTTAAAACCACAAAATGTTAAGGCAATTATTCATGTTATTTCTTCAAGAGTTCCACTCGACATTTTCTAGGGAATTCCTTTTTTTGGGATACTTATCGAAGACTTTTCTCAAAAGGAATCAGATTTCTTTTTCAGGAATCCCCTCCAACTATAACTTTATTGAAGCATTGCTAAAGGAATTTGAATTTCGATATATTACTAGTTGCATTATTAAAGAAACTCTGAAAAAAGAGAGGAATTTAAAAAAAAAAATGCCGAAAGAATCTCTGTGGTATAATTACTGGATGAGTTCTGAAGAGATAACTTCCTTGAGAGACGAATCGTTGAAGAAGATGCTGGGATACTTGTTTTTAATTATGAATCGTGGTTTACGGCTAACCAGCCGAGTGGAAGTTTAACAACTACCGAAAAGCTAAACATTACATATAATTTGCAATTGGATTAGATTGACAAATTGATGTGAAGATTTGCGAAAAAGTTACACGTCTTCTCAGTGAGAATCGAACTCACGACTCTCCGATCTCTAGTTGGGGCGCGTTAACCACTACGCCATGAGAGGACTCATGAACGCAGAAGTTAACCTGAATTCGATTTCAGCTCAATAATCACGTGGTCCTTTTTCGCAAAGTGCACCTCTTTCGGAAGAATTAGATGCCCATCCAAACACAACGCTTTCTATATATATCCAATGCCTAGCCCGAGAGCGCATTGTTTTTTAGGTATAGGAATAGCACACTACACTAGCCAGCAACTGCGCTGGCTGAGGTATCTATTGTGTGGGCTTCCAATGGGTCGCGACATTCTCAAACGACCGGTTAATCTAATCCAATTGCAAATTATATGTAATGTTTAGATTTTCGGTAGTTGTTAAACTTCCACTCGGCTGGTTAGCCGTAAACCACGATTCATAATTAAAAACAAGTATTTATCGAGCAACGGACTCATGTTCCGTAACCGGTCGTTTGAGAACGTCGCGACCCATTGGAAGCACAATAGATACCTCAGCCAGCGCAGTTGCTGGCTAGTGTAGTGTGCTATTCCTATACCTAAAAAACAATGCGTTCTCGGGCTAGGCATTGGATATATATAGAAAGCGTTGTGTTTGGATGGGCATCTAATTCTTCCGAAAGAGGTGCACTTTGCGAAAAAGGACCACGTGATTATTGAGCTGAAATCGAATTCAGGTTAACTTCTGCGTTCATGAGTCCTCTCATGGCGTAGTGGTTAACGCGCCCCAACTAGAGATCGGAGAGTCGTGAGTTCGATTCTCACTGAGAAGACGTGTAACTTTTTCGCAAATCTTCACATCAATTTGTCCATCTAATCCAATTGCAAATTATATGTCGAGAGGGATTCGCGATTAGGGCCTATCTGACAAATCAATAACAATGAGAAAATAATCAATGAAATTCTCATGTGCAATTTTAAATCCCAATTGGAGAAAATATACTCAAACTTTAACCTTTTCACTTTAATACACATTTCATAAACCTAGTTTTAAAATCCTCATCAATACCACACACATCTCCTACAATTCCTCTAGCTATTTCGTACTCAAAAAATCTTTAAAGGTTTCGCCTAAAGCGTACTCGAGAATGCCAGTATCGCCCAATGTTATGAGCCTGTAATCGATATTATTTTCAGTGTCGCCTATTACTTTTGCGCCGTGTTTATATTCTGGTTTCAAGTTAGCCCACCATGTACGCCTTGTTTATTTTTTGTTTGCAGTGTCGCCGTTTACTCTCGCCGTGTTTTAATTTCGATTTCAGATGCGCCCATCACTTTGATAAACAAAAACACAGGCGTAATCAATGAAGTGTGTGGTTTTGCATGAGGTGAAGTTTCGTCTTCTACAAATTTGAGTTTTTTGAATAGTTAAATTATCGATAGGGGAAAACTTCAAGTGCAGTGAATAGACAATCAAGCTACAATTTCAACGCTATTTTTCCTTAAATTGTGTACATTTTGTCAGTTTCGCCTAGTTCGCGAATCTTTCTAGATGTAATGTTTAGCTTTTCGGTAGATGCTGGGATAATTTCTGACGGTATCTTTGAAAAAAAAAATCCTCTATGAATTCTTCAAGATATCTGGGAGGGATTCCTTCTGAATTTTGTGAACAAATCACTCATCAAGCTCACAGACAAAACCCTGAAGGACTGCAAGGCGATTATTGGCTAGGCTCGTTTGAAAGAGTCAAACCCCATTCTTCCACGGATTAAAGGACTACCGAAGATTCACAAACTAGGAAAGGAAATGCGAGAAATCATCTCGGCCTACGGATCCCCCACTCATAAACTGGCGAAATGGTTAGTCAAGGAATTCCATAGTATGCCGAATCCATTCCCCACTAGGTCAGTTAAAAACACCCAGGAGTTCTCCCAGAAACTATTAGAGTCAGGACACATCGAGGATGACGAGATGATAGTTTCTTTCGACGTAGCGGCTCTTTTCCCCAGCGTTCCAGTAAGGGATTCCCTAAATCTTCTCGAGGACTGGTTATTACCCCAAAGGACGGATGCATCATGGAAAGGAAAGGTCAGACATGAGGTTGGCAAGATTGTGCATGGATGAAAACTACTTTCAATTTTAAGGAAATTTCTACAAACAGACGAAAGGAGCCCCCATGGGAAACCCTCTCTCCCCGTTTTTGTGCGAACTATTCATGGCGAATTTTGAGGAAAATTTAAAGAAACAAGTAGTATTACCGGATAAATGGTGGAGATATGTCGACGACATTTTCAGCGTTATCAAGCGGAACGATCTGGCTTAAATTATGGATACAATCAACAGCGTACACAAGGATATCAAGTTCACCCACGAGGAGGAGAAGGATGGAAAACTACCATTTTTGGATCTATTTGTCACCAGGGAAGAAATTTCAACTTACAACTTCGAAATCTACAGGAAGCCTACAAACACCCAGCGAGTTATCTCTTACACATCGAATCATTCGTTCCAGCATAAGATGGCAGCGTTTCAACACATGATCCACAGGATGAAGACTCTACCCCTCAGCGAAGACGGAAAGACCAAGAAACTGGAATATATCTACGAGACGGCAAGGATCAACGGATACAAGGAAAGGACGATAAAAGCCATCATCGACAAAAAGGAAAGACAGCAAATTCGGAATGCTTTGACGCCTATCACAGAACCCATGAAGAGAGTCTCCATCCCATACGAAACGCCAGAAAGAAGAAGGATAGCTTGAAAAATAAAGTTTTCTATGGTCAGGGCATTGAAGACCAGAAATATTCAAATATGAGAGGACCAAGTGCTAAAACATACTGGCTCGATGAGCGGGTTGTGTGACATTCCATACAGACACCATAGAACTACTAGAAACTTCTATCAGACTCTGAAATCGACTCAAAAAATGCAATAATTAATCAGTTCATTGCTTTTTGACACCTGGTCCACTTTGTCTGCAAGAAATTGTTGCAATTTGTGACCACCCATCCAAATATGGTAAATGGTCAAAAATCAAAATGAAATGAATAGAATCAAGTAATGTTTATGAATTTCAATTGATAGATGAGAAGAAGAATCATTCGATTTCCAAAAATCTTACAAATCACTGGAAATGTCTTTCATTTTTTAACAACATTTAGGTAGATCAAATTTAATTCAACATCATAATAACAAAAGCAACAATTTAACAATTTTTGTGTTTAATGTGGGATGCTATATTTTTAAATCTCACTAACTATAAGTGTGGAAATAGGTACATTTTGCGATTGGTGTACATGTCTTCTTCTTCTTCTTTCTGGCGTTACGTCCCTACTGGGACAGAGCCTGCTTCTCAGCTTAGTGTTCTTATGAGCACTTCCACAGTTATTAACTGAGAGCTTACTATGCCAATGACCATTTTTGCATGTGTATATCGTGTGGCAGGTACGAAGATACTCTATGCCCTGGGAAGTCGAGAAAATTTCCAACCCGAAAAGATCCTCGACCGGTGGGATTCGAACCCACGACCCTCAGCTTGGTCTTGCTGAATAGCTGCGCGTTTACCGCTACGGCTATCTGGGCCCCCTCTGTACATGTCATCTATATTATTTTGCAGTTGTACCTAAGCATTGCCACACCATTTTTGCGCAATTAGCTCAAAAACGCTTTAAGCGTGCTTTTGTTGGGCTGCGTGTACTCAGTACACGATGTGACACGATGCGAGAGTGTTTGCTTGACTTTGCGAGAAGAAGCAACCAAGTAATGAATCGCGCCAATGCTTCTTCGGCGTTGCATCCGTTCGCTTTTTGCAATGCTCAATGGTTTGGCTGCTTTTGGTTGATGAGTTAAATAGTTTTTCCAAAAACTCCTAAGAAAAGCTATTCGTCAAAGTTTAACATTATTTTTCGCAAAACAAAAATCCTAATTTTTATGAACAAATTGTATGTTTGTATTTTTTACTATTCCTACTAAAGTGTAGCTTTAAAAAATCAATTATATTCCACCATTCTCTGACATAAGGTAACTTTAGTGATTTACCCATTTATGGCCAAATTTGCTGATACACCATCCTTTCACTCCCAGAAAAGAAAAGTAAAAAGCGTGTTCGAAACTAGTTTGGTTTACTAAAGAAACTATATTTGTACAAACTAGAGCTAAATCGTGCGTTAAAACCATAGTCCTAAGTACAAATTTTACTGTTTATGGTAGTGTTCTGGCAGCACGGACGATGACAACCGGAGCGGTGTGCAGAATCCGACTGCACAATAGATCGAGAGCTACCTAGAGAATCGGAATCATAAAGGCCAGTGAAGTGGATGAAACGTGCACCACATTGTTGAGCTCTATGAATTTGGCACACGTACGATTTATTTCTATGCATATTATCGAGTGAAGTGATTTCTTATTATCAAAATAATATATTTTTGGTGCAAATCTTGGAATCAAATATTGAAGTGGTTTGCTAAATAGCGCCGGTAATGATCAGTAGTGCATAATTAATTTGATAACCTAAGAATCTATTGTAATGCATTATTCCTATCACAGATTCGATAATTTCGATGTTTCCAGTTATACACCCGATTAATTAATGCTCTTATTGTTAAATACGTACAAAAAGGTATGAATTAGGTCGATTATGTGATTCAATGCATAATTAGATTATCATTATTCTACTAGGGCAGGTATATCTACCATAAGAATCTTGGCTTTATCTGGTAGGGTTCTGAACCGATAGGCGAGACCAAATGTATGGATTACGGTACAATTTTTTGAAAAGAAGTCTAATAAACAATTATTTTTTTTTAGCTTTGAGCTGCGCAAATTGAAACGCTGCTGCGAGATTTCTTTTACCTATCAACCAACATCCTCAAAGATTTGAGCTTAAGATGCCAAAGGACGATGCCCATGATTGCGGCGCCTGCAACCGACCGAATTCCGCCGACGTCGGAATGGTGTCCTGCGATGGATGCAAGGTGTTATACCACTACACGTGTGCTAAGGTGTCACCAGGGGTTCTAAAACGGTCTTGGAGATGTAGCACTTGCCAAACCGAACCGTCTGCCGAACCAACCGGTACTAAGAAAAGGGGAGTTAGGAAGCAGTCGGCTAGCTTGACTGTCCTCGGTGCAGCATCGAGCGAGATCCCGAAGTCAAGTGCCGCCAGCCAGAAGGATTTGGAGAAATCGAAAGCATCCCAGCAGTCGAAAACCTCCGAGAAATCGATTACCGTCGTTGTTCCTATTCCCGGCACGAGTGGCGTAATCACTCCGAAAAAGAATCCAGAAGTCCCAACTGTAGCGACCCACGGGGAGAAGAAATCCACCAAATCCAGCACTTCTACCGCCAAAGCTCGAGCGCAATTGGCATTGCAGCGATTAGAAGAGGAGCGACTATTGGAGGAGCAGAAGTTGATGGATGAACGGGCGCGAGTAGAAGAGGAACGGATCCGTCTTGAAAAGGAGAAGCAGCTCAAGGAGCAGGAACATGCGATAAAGGCCAAGGAACTAGCGATGCGAGAGAAGTATCTGCGAGACAAGTTCGATCTGAAGGAGCAAATTGCCGACGAAGAGAGCAGCAACAATTCCAGTCCCATTAGTAGTCGGACTAGAACGAAGGCCTGGCTGCAGGACCAGCAGAAGTTGAAACCGATTCAAGACGACAATAGTGTAACGCACAAATCGGAGTACAATCTGCAGAATATCGAGGCAGGATCGAATCGACTTCAACCGCCATCCGTGGTAAGATCTTATAGACCTCGACCACCATCCGTAGTCGGACCGATTCAGCAACAGCCAGCTGACTTGGAGAACGATCGCCAAGTGGAAGATTTGAGATTTAATGCACCTCTCGGTTTCCCGAACCAGCGTGGAGATTTTGGGAACGAGATGCAACCCGTCGCCCTGGTAGGAGTTCCTAACCTCCAAGGGAACCGTGAAGGCTGCGGAAACCGGATGCAACCCGAGGATTATCTTCCTAGTGCCGTCCGGAATGAAGCCGGATTCAATGCTGATATGCTGCCAGCGCTTGGTGGATGCTTAGAAGGCCCGATGAATGAAATGCGACCAGGATTGCACGGGGCGGGGCCGAACGCCAACCAGATAGCGGCAAGGCAAATCTGGCCGAAGAAGTTGCCCACGTTCTCTGGCGACCCGGAGGATTGGCCAATATTCGTCCACAGTTTCGAGACGGCCAACGTTGCGTGTGGCTTCACAGACGTGGAAAATATCATCCGGCTGCGGGAGTGCTTGCGAGGGGCAGCGAGAGACGCCGTCGTCACGAAGCTGATGTTTCCTCAGAATGTGAGGACGATAATGGATACCCTACGCCGGTTGTTCGGTAGACCAGAACTACTGGTGAAGAATTTGCTGAACAAGGTACACCGGGCAGAGGCACCGAAACCGGAACGATTGGATTCGTTGATCAACTTCGGTTTGACGGTGCAACAGTTGTGCGATCATTTGGAGGCCGCCAACCTTCGAAGTCATTTGTCGAATCCTACGCTGCTTGGCGAGTTAGTGGAGAAGTTGCCAGCATCCATCAAACTAGAGTGGGCGAGATTTAAGCGAGCTCACGCCGATCCAACGCTTAGGCACTTCGGGATGTTCATGGAGGAGCTGGTGAACGACGCCAGCGAAGTCACGATGCCAATACAGCAGAAGTCGGCAGTTTCAAGAGTCGACAGGGACAAACTGAAGGAGAAGGGACACGTGTACGCCCATGAGGAGGTCGCTGATTCGCAAAGCCGCAGCAAAGAGAGACAGCCTTGCCCAATATGCAGCAAGATAGACCACCGCGTACGGAACTGTGAACAATTCCAGAAATTGAGCCTGGACGGTCGCCTAAAGGCCGTTGAACGATGGAAACTGTGTGAGGTTTGTTTGTTCGACCACGGCCAATGGAGGTGCCGATCGAGATTTCGGTGTAACGTTGGGAGCTGCCGAGATCGTCACCACCCGCTTCTTCATCGTCCGAAGCAAGAGCAACGTCCATCACAATCCCAAGCGTCGGAGTGCCATACGCATCAGCGGCCGCAGCGGTCGGTCCTGTTTAGGATCATTCCGGTTACATTGTTCAACGAGAACCGTAAATGTGAGACTTTCGCCTTCTTGGACGAAGGGTCTTCATTGACACTCGTAGAGGCTGGCTTGGCGCGGCAGCTTGGAGCGAACGGTGTCGCTGAACCCCTAGAGCTGCTTTGGACTTCGAGCGTAATGAGGAACGAGAACGATTCGAAGCGTGTTGATTGCGAAATAGCGGGAAAAGGATTACCCCGTCGTTTTGCATTGAAGAACGCGCACACCGTTGAGGAGCTAAAGCTTCCGAACCAGAGTCTGGCCATGAAGGAACTATCGGAGCGGTACCCACACCTCCGAAATCTACCTGTTCCGTCGTACTCTGAAGCTGTTCCTAGGATCCTGCTCGGACTTGAAAATCTGAGTCTTTTCGCTCCATTGGATAGTTGTGTCGGCCGCCCCGGAGAACCAATCGCCGTGAAATCGCTGCTAGGCTGGTCTGTCTATGGACCGGTTGGAAATGGGAGAGCGAAGGAGGGATTCGTCAACGTTCACGAATGCAACTGTGGCGCTGATCGAGAGTTGAACGAACTAGTTCGGCAGCAGTTTATTCTAGAAGACTCGATGATCCGGTCAACACCTCCGCTGGAATCCACCGACGAGAAGCGAGCTCGCGAAATCTTAGAGTGCACTACAAAGTTCGTGGACGGAAAATATGAAACTGCTCTACTTTGGAAAGCCGATGACGCCAAACTACCCAATAGTCTCCCGATGGCAATGAAGCGACTGAAAAGTTTCGAGGCTCAACTAGCGAAAGATCCGAGTTTGCGCGATGCAGTGAATCAGCAGATCAACGACTTTGTACAGAAGGGCTATATACACAAGGCCACCGAGGAAGAACTGATAGAGATCAGTCGAAGACAGGTTTGGTACTTACCGCTAGGCCTGGTAACTCACCCGAAAAAGCAGAAGAAGAGGCTGGTGTGGGACGCAAGGGCGCAAGTCAATGGCATTTCTCTCAACTCCCAATTGCTGAAGGGCCCAGACCTGCTAGTATCGCTTCCGTCCGTGATCTGCAAATTTCGCGAGAAGCGCGTCGGATTCGGAGGCGATATTCGAGAAATGTTTTTGCAGCTGCGTATGCGAACGTCGGACAAGTATTTCCAGTGCTTCCTGTTTCGCTCCGATTCCCAACAGCCACCGGAAGTCTACATCGCTGACGTAGCAATGTTTGGTGCCACATGTTCGCCATGCGTTGCGCAGCATGTGCTGCGAGTGAACGCTGACAAGTGGGCGAAAGAGTTTCCTCAAGCGGCGGCGGCGATTAAAGACAAAACATATATGGACGACTACTACGACAGCGCCGACACTCCCGAAGAAGCTGCGGAGCTAGCCGTACAAGTGCGAACCATCCACGCTCACGGAGGCTTCGAAATGAGGAACTGGGTCAGTAACAGCGCGGAGGTGTTAGAGAAGCTTGGGGAAAGTGCCGTCGTGGAAACGCGAATCCTGCAATCAAGTGTTGAAGAGCGATGGGAAAGAGTTTTAGGAATGTTGTGGCATCCAGCATCGGACACTTTGACGTTTTCTACGGAACTAGGAGAGCAGCTGCTTCCCTACGTGTCCGGAAGAAAGCGACCAACGAAACGCATGGCTCTGAAGATCATAATGAGCCTGTTCGATCCTTTGGGTTTGCTGGCGCCGTATCTCATCCACGGAAGGACCCTGATCCAGGATCTTTGGAGAAGCGGAATACAGTGGGACGAGCAAATGAAGGACGACGAGCACGAGAACTGGAAGCGCTGGGTAAAATTGCTGCCTGGTATCAAAGACCTCAGCATTCCACGATGCTACTTCGGTGATGTAGATCCACGCTGTTATAAGTCGTTGCAGTGTCATGTGTTTACCGACGCCAGCGAGGTCAGTTATGGCTGCGCGGTGTATTTCCGCATAACGGACGAGTACGAACGAGTGCACTGCACGTTGATCATGGCCAAGAGCAGAGTAGCCCCTCTACAACACTTGTCGATACCCCGATTGGAGCTGGAAGCAGCCGTGCTAGGAGCGAAACTGCTGAACACCGTTATGACAAACCATTCGCTGAAGCCCCGCAAGGTGTATCTGTGGTCGGATTCTTCGACCGTTCTTTCGTGGATACGTTCGGATCACAGGAGGTACAAGCAGTTTGTTGCTCATCGTATCGGGGAGATCCGGTCGCTGACCCAAACGGAGAACTGGCGATGGGTTCCAACGAAGGAAAACATAGCTGACTGCCTGACAAAATGGGTGGACGACACAGAGCCTGATTCGAACGGTAGCTGGTTCAAAGGTCCCGCGTTCCTGTACCATCCAGAGGATCTATGGCCACAGCAACGCGTAAAGGCCAACACGCAAGAAGAACTACGGTCGAGATATTTGCTCGCTCATATTTCGGTGCCCATAAGAATGATCGATCCTTCCAGAATCTCCAAGTGGACTATTCTATTACGAACCGTCGCGTGCGTGTACCGGTTTATCAGCAACTGCCGATTGCGAATCGCGGGACACCCGATAGAGGCTATTCCCGTAACTAGAAATCAAGAGAAGCTACTGAAACGGACAGTAGCGGCGCAGGTCGTTCCACTGAAGCAGGAGGAATTTCAACAAGCTGAACGTTTTTTTTGGCGGATGGTTCAAGGAGAATACTATCCAGACGAAGTCCGAACCCTGATGAACAACCGTGATCAGCCGATTGACAAATGGACACCCGTGGAGAAATACAGTCCGTTATACAGACTTTCTCCCTTTGCCGACGAATATGGAGTAGTCAGAATGGAAGGAAGAACCGCTGATGCTGCGTACGCCAGTTTCGATGCAAGATTTCCAATCATTCTTCCTAAGGACAGCCCGATTACTCAACGGCTACTGGAACACTATCATCACAGATATGGTCACGCGAACAAAGAGACTGTTGTTAACGAAGTTCGCCAGCGATTCGAGATCCCACATCTACGGTCGGCGGTGGAGAAAATTTCCCGGAACTGCTTGTCCTGCAAGGTGAATAAATGCAAGCCTCATCCTCCACGAATGGCACCTTTACCGGAACAACGATTGGTGTCCAATGTCCGACCTTTCAGCTACGTCGGAATAGACTACATGGGACCGCTGGAGGTCTCCGTAGGTCGGCGCAAGGAGAAGAGATATGTCGTGGTGTTTACGTGCATGGTTGTTCGGGCAGTCCACCTAGAGGTTGCCTATGACTTGTCGAGCGATTCTTGCATTATGGCAATTCGTAGATTCACCCGTCGGCGTGGGTCACCGGTTGAGATCTTTTCTGACAATGGCACCAATTTTGTCGGTGCCAGTCGAGAACTGCAGAAGCAGGTGGAGCGAATCGACCTGGAGTGTGCCGGTACTTTTACTGATGCGCGGACGAAATGGTCGTTCAATCCCCCCTCCGCACCCCATATGGGCGGAGTGTGGGAAAGAATGGTGCGGAGCGTTAAGGAAGCCATGACCGCATTGGAAGACGGCCGAAAACTCACCGACGAAATACTGTGGACTACGCTGGTCGAAACTGAAGGGCTGATCAACTCTCGACCACTTACTTATATGCCGCAAGAGCTGGACAATCCTGAGGCTTTAACGCCTAACCATTTCCTCTTGAACAGCTCATCCGGCGCACATGAACCGCTGGAACCACCAGAGGACCTAGGACAGGCCCTTAGAAGCGGTTTTGTGCGTTCACAACAGCTAGCGGACGTCGCATGGGAGCGATGGTCGAAAGAGTACTTCCCTACAATCAACAAAAGGTCTAAATGGCTAAATGAGGTGAAATCCCTGAAGGTCGGCGACCTCGTGTACGTAGCGGAAGGTAAACGAAGATCTTGGACGAGAGGTATTGTAGATGAGGTCTTTCCCGGAAAGGACGGAAGAATCCGTCAAGTGATTGTAAGAACAGCGAGTGGTAAGTTGAAGCGTCCGGTTGTTAAACTGGCTGTTATGGAGCTAAGCGGATCTACGGAGAGCCCTCCCGTCGATCCACGGGGCGGGGGATGTTCTGGCAGCACGGACGATGACAACCGGAGCGGTGTGCAGAATCCGACTGCACAATAGATCGAGAGCTACCTAGAGAATCGGAATCATAAAGGCCAGTGAAGTGGATGAAACGTGCACCACATTGTTGAGCTCTATGAATTTGGCACACGTACGATTTATTTCTATGCATATTATCGAGTGAAGTGATTTCTTATTATCAAAATAATATATTTTTGGTGCAAATCTTGGAATCAAATATTGAAGTGGTTTGCTAAATAGCGCCGGTAATGATCAGTAGTGCATAATTAATTTGATAACCTAAGAATCTATTGTAATGCATTATTCCTATCACAGATTCGATAATTTCGATGTTTCCAGTTATACACCCGATTAATTAATGCTCTTATTGTTAAATACGTACAAAAAGGTATGAATTAGGTCGATTATGTGATTCAATGCATAATTAGATTATCATTATTCTACTAGGGCAGGTATATCTACCATAAGAATCTTGGCTTTATCTGGTAGGGTTCTGAACCGATAGGCGAGACCAAATGTATGGATTACGGTACAATTTTTTGAAAAGAAGTCTAATAAACAATTATTTTTTTTTAGCTTTGAGCTGCGCAAATTGAAACGCTGCTGCGAGATTTCTTTTACCTATCAACCAACAGGTAGTTTTACTAAAAAGTCTCATACTTTTAAAATCGTGTACGCATATTTATCGATCTACAGCAAATTGTAAATGGTTTTCTCCAAATATTTCAATTGGTAATCTCAGAATAACATATTATGAAAAAAATGTGTGGAAAATTAAATCGATTTTTTTACAGCAGTGTTGGCAATTTTGATGATTGTCAATGTACTTAGAAAGGTCTTCCAAGAATGAAGCAATTGTGTTTCTATTGTTCTTTAAATGTGACGTGGGAACTAGATAAGTATCTCTATGAAGGCGTAAGTTATTTTTCATATAAATACTATATTAGGACTTCCGTTAGAACATACTTTTAACCAAAAAACTCTACTCATATCAATTCCCTTCAAATTTTGAATTGTTTTCTCTCTAAATATCGGAGAAAATGATTTTATTATATCTGTAAAATTGTTGTTCCAAAAATAGCTTGATTTTTTCCATCAGGTTTCTGATTGGTGATGCTTTCAAAGAACAAGCCTTTTTTGAAAATAAAAAAATATAAATTATCGAATTTTCCAGCCAATTTCTAACAATCATTGGTTTTGAAAACCTCCAAAAACCGACCGTTCTAATCGTTTTGTCATATTCGTGTGAAATTTAATTATTTTGGAGATTTTTTATTTTAACAACATTGTACAATACTAGTCGAACGATGTGCAGATAACTGCTTGAAATTTTATTGGTAAATTAAAAAGATACAGCATGCACAAGGTGTCCACTTTATAAAATGAACAGTCCTTAAAAAACAATGGTTGTATAAAATCTAACTGTTGAATGGATTGATGTGATTTTTATTATTCTAATCATTAAATTTTAATGTTCAATCCAGCAATATTATTCTGCGTATTATTGTACGTTTTGCTATGTTTATAATATGCACATAATATGCTATGTTTATAAATGCCGAATCTTGGCTAATTTTAACCAAGATTTGAACAGTCGAGCAGTCGTCACACAATTTTTGAAAATTATATGGCAGGATTTGCAGAAAGAAATCAAGAAACGTTTTGCACAATTAAGAAACAAAAATTTTGAAAATAAAATTTCTCAATTGTACCCTGGCTCTAAGCCCTTTGGAAATTATCTAAAATTTTGAAAAAAAAACCTCAGAAGCCAAAACCGGCATTGAAAGAGGAAAAAAATAATACTAAAAATTGCGAAAAAGCTCAAAAACTTGCTATGAAGTTTGAAAATGCGCACAATTTTAATTCAGGACTTACTAGTCCAATTGAAAATCAAGTTGCTCAGGACTTCGAAAATATTCTCAATCAAGAGAAAGTTTTCGAAAATGCCTGTGAGACTGATTTGGAAGAAGTGAGAACTATTATTGAAAAAAATCAAAAATGTGAAAGCTCCTGGCGATGATGAAATTTTGTACATCCTCATCAAGAAACTTCCAGAAAGTAGCTTATCAGTTTTAGTTGATATATTTAACAAATGTTTTCAATTTGCATATTTTCCTGACAAATGGAAAAATGTGAAATCAGTTTGCTGATTGTGTGTGTGTGTGTGTGTTTTTACAATCCATCGCCCACTGACCGGCAGTGCTTTTATGGAAGAAATTTGTTTGCATATATTTATCGAGAAACATAGTCTATATTCTATATAGATGCAGACAACTTTAGCCCTGGAGATGGAAGGTGATAGCTCTACTGCAATTCCAACGACCCATTTCAAGAATGGCTGTTCATACACACACATTCTGAGGTTGTTTTCACTACAGCAAGCCCCGCATGAAAACATCTAGATATCAAATGGATATCTAAAATGAGTTCACACTTCCCGAATCGAAAGTATAATTTTCGACCCTGGCACGTATTTAGTGGTTTCAAAAGGTTATATAATTAAGAACTATCTCACCAGTTTGTTGTCCTTTCCATAGCTGCTTTGTAGGAATCACTCTTGTGCTCATCCCCGCAGAAGTAAGCTAAACGCTCGAGAGATCAAACACGACGCGATCCGCATTACTGTTTGATTACGCGCACTGTTTATTAAACATGATTGATCCTGAATTTTGTTTTGCTCATTCACTCGCAAAAGCAATCAACACACACTAAGCCAATCAAACAGTACTCGTACAACCTCACCGATTATTCTTAGAAGTTTTTATTAAATTCACCGCTAAACTGTCCAGCAAACCCGTTCTGCGTTCGGATATTCAAAAACAAACACGCTTCACCACGCACCATCCAAACGTCAAATGTGAAATCAGTTTGCTGATGGAGGAAAACCAGTAAACTTTTTGAAAAGATTATTTTGAACAGAATGAAGGCCCACATCAACGAAAATTCAATTTTTGCCAATCAACAGTTCGGATTCCGCCATGGACATTCGACCACTCATCATCTTTTACGTGTAACAAATTTGATCCATTCCAACAAATCTGAAGGCTATTCTACTGGTCTTGCTCTTCTAGACATAGAAAAAGCATTCGACAGTGTTTGGCATGAAGGTTTGATTGTAAAATTAAAAAACTTTAATTTTCCAACATACATTGTTAGAATAATTCAAAATTATCTGTCAAATCGTACACTTCAGGTTAATTATCAGAACTCCAGGTCTGAAAGACTTCCTGTAAGAGCTGGTGTTTCCCATGGCAGCATTTTGGGACCAATATTATACAATATTTTTTTTATACAATCGGACTTACCTGAGTTACATCAAGGATGTCAACAATCCTTGTTTGCGAATGACACAAGCCTTTCCGCCAAAGGACGAAGTCTGCATGTCATCTGTAGTCGATTGCAAAAAAGTTTGGATATTTTTTCTTCATACTTGCAAAAATGTAAGATTTCTCCTAATGCTTCCAAAACTCAACTAATAATATTCCCACATAAACCAAAAGCTCTTAATTTGAAACCTTCAAGTAGACATGTTGTCACGATGAGAGGGGTTCCAATAAATTGGTCAAATGAAGTTAAGTATCTAGGGCTCATGCTAGATAAGAATTTAACTTTTAAAAATCACATTGAGGGCATTCAAGCCAAATGTAACAAATATGTAAAATGTCTCTATCCCCTTATTAATAGAAAATCGAAACTTTGTCTTAAGAACAAGCTTTTGATATTCACACAAATTTCCAGACCAGCCATGTTGTATGTTGTACCAATATGGACTAGCTGTTGTAATACCAGGAAGAAAGCTCTACAGAGAAATCAAAATAAAATTTTGAAAATGATTCTGAGGCTTCCTCCCTGGTATAGTATCAATGAGTTACATATAATATCCAATATTGAAACATTGGAACAAATGTCAAATAAAATAGTTAATAATTTCAGGCAAAAATCGTTACAATCTTCTATTGCCACTATTAATGCGTTATATGTTCAGGTTAAGTAAATTGAAAGCGTTTTTTTTTCTCTTATAAGCAGGTGAATTCAACTCACCTGTAAAAAATCTGAACTGCTATGGCAAATGAAATGTAATATGTTGTTGACAAAATGTTAATAAAATACTAAATTTGATTTACCAAATTAGGATGATAGTGTGGTCTAATAACACAGAACACCTAGATATAAGAAATGAATGTAATATTTGGAATGATACTGATGAAGAAATTATAAAAAAGTAAAACATGCTTCGTTACTAAACGCCCAGGTAGTAGCGTAGCTAAGGGGTGCGGTGGGTGCGGTCCGCTTAAACTTAAATGTATACAGGAAGCTAAAATGAGGTTTGGAGGGAAACTGAATTGATATTGTGCAGAGGCCCCTGTAAGAACAAATTATAATAAAAAGTGTAGCGTCTAGTTAACAGTAAATTTTAACATAACATTGTGTGTTTGGATTCAACTATACATTATTTTGTGAATCATTGAATATTCGGGGCCCTCTATAACGTGAGACTGGGGAAGCCAGATATAGCATTGAAAACATTTCTATTATGAACCATATTCTGACCACCGGTCAGGTCCAAGCCTTTTAAAATGAATGTTTGTTATCAAAAGATTACTATGCGACTCTTCCATATGTTTAAAGATTGATCAAAGAAAAGCTTCAGGAATTCTCTCAGTGATTCATCTAGCTCTATCTCTGTGATATAGGGTTTAAAAACTACTGCTCACTGATCGTTCTGGAGGTTAAATTCTGATTACTGTTTAATGCTTATCATGAAGCTAAACTATGTTGAAAACAGTGAAACATATTGTCATCAAAACAGACGAAAAACAAACGACAAATCCCATTTGTCCCAACCATTGCGGAATGGGATACAATCAAAAGAAAAATTGTCATGACATTCCCAAGAGGTAACATTGTTGCAACCTTTTCAACCCATGATTAATCAGTTATTTTAAACACAAAATCGAATTTGGTTTATGGATGCTTTTCGATAATGTGGCAATGTTTACCAAGTTTTCGAAAATTTCAATGCAAAGCCAAGAAAGTCGCTGGGCACCCGGTGAGCGATCATGATCATATTCTTTTCAAGTGGTGATAAACTGCTGTTGCAGATAAGTATTGTTGCAACAAGAACTGGAGAGGACAATGTCTTTGTTGCTGCGTGTTTGTTGACAATTGATTCACTAGTTAAAAAAATAAAAAGGCGCTTACGTCACTTCGTCCGATTACGGCAATTCGCGAATTACTCCATAGATTACCAGAGGAATAGTTTCACAAATTCTACTTGGAATTATCCCCCAATATCTTTTGGGAATTCCTACAGAAATTTCAAAATAAATTCAACCGGGGATTCCTTTCTCCAGAATCTTTGTGTTCTTCTAAATACCTATTTGTTGAAATATATTTGAAGCAAATAATAATTAATTCATTAGATTAATAGTTTATTAAGTGTTTAAAACCACAAAATGTTAAGGCAATTATTCATGTTATTTCTTCAAGAGTTCCACTCGACATTTTCTAGGGAATTCCTTTTTTTGGGATACTTATCGAAGACTTTTCTCAAAAGGAATCAGATTTCTTTTTCAGGAATCCCCTCCAACTATAACTTTATTGAAGCATTGCTAAAGGAATTTGAATTTCGATATATTACTAGTTGCATTATTAAAGAAACTCTGAAAAAAGAGAGGAATTTAAAAAAAAAAATGCCGAAAGAATCTCTGTGGTATAATTACTGGATGAGTTCTGAAGAGATAACTTCCTTGAGAGACGAATCGTTGAAGAAGATGCTGGGATACTTGTTTTTAATTATGAATCGTGGTTTACGGCTAACCAGCCGAGTGGAAGTTTAACAACTACCGAAAAGCTAAACATTACATATAATTTGCAATTGGATTAGATTGACAAATTGATGTGAAGATTTGCGAAAAAGTTACACGTCTTCTCAGTGAGAATCGAACTCACGACTCTCCGATCTCTAGTTGGGGCGCGTTAACCACTACGCCATGAGAGGACTCATGAACGCAGAAGTTAACCTGAATTCGATTTCAGCTCAATAATCACGTGGTCCTTTTTCGCAAAGTGCACCTCTTTCGGAAGAATTAGATGCCCATCCAAACACAACGCTTTCTATATATATCCAATGCCTAGCCCGAGAGCGCATTGTTTTTTAGGTATAGGAATAGCACACTACACTAGCCAGCAACTGCGCTGGCTGAGGTATCTATTGTGTGGGCTTCCAATGGGTCGCGACATTCTCAAACGACCGGTTAATCTAATCCAATTGCAAATTATATGTAATGTTTAGATTTTCGGTAGTTGTTAAACTTCCACTCGGCTGGTTAGCCGTAAACCACGATTCATAATTAAAAACAAGTATTTATCGAGCAACGGACTCATGTTCCGTAACCGGTCGTTTGAGAACGTCGCGACCCATTGGAAGCACAATAGATACCTCAGCCAGCGCAGTTGCTGGCTAGTGTAGTGTGCTATTCCTATACCTAAAAAACAATGCGTTCTCGGGCTAGGCATTGGATATATATAGAAAGCGTTGTGTTTGGATGGGCATCTAATTCTTCCGAAAGAGGTGCACTTTGCGAAAAAGGACCACGTGATTATTGAGCTGAAATCGAATTCAGGTTAACTTCTGCGTTCATGAGTCCTCTCATGGCGTAGTGGTTAACGCGCCCCAACTAGAGATCGGGGAGTCGTGAGTTCGATTCTCACTGAGAAGACGTGTAACTTTTTCGCAAATCTTCACATCAATTTGTCCATCTAATCCAATTGCAAATTATATGTCGAGAGGGATTCGCGATTAGGGCCTATCTGACAAATCAATAACAATGAGAAAATAATCAATGAAATTCTCATGTGCAATTTTAAATCCCAATTGGAGAAAATATACTCAAACTTTAACCTTTTCACTTTAATACACATTTCATAAACCTAGTTTTAAAATCCTCATCAATACCACACACATCTCCTACAATTCCTCTAGCTATTTCGTACTCAAAAAATCTTTAAAGGTTTCGCCTAAAACGTACTCGAGAATGCCAGTATCGCCCAATGTTATGAGCCTGTAATCGATATTATTTTCAGTGTCGCCTATTACTTTTGCGCCGTGTTTATATTCTGGTTTCAAGTTAGCCCACCATGTACGCCTTGTTTATTTTTTGTTTGCAGTGTCGCCGTTTACTCTCGCCGTGTTTTAATTTCGATTTCAGATGCGCCCATCACTTTGATAAACAAAAACACAGGCGTAATCAATGAAGTGTGTGGTTTTGCATGAGGTGAAGTTTCGTCTTCTACAAATTTGAGTTTTTTGAATAGTTAAATTATCGATAGGGGAAAACTTCAAGTGCAGTGAATAGACAATCAAGCTACAATTTCAACGCTATTTTTCCTTAAATTGTGTACATTTTGTCAGTTTCGCCTAGTTCGCGAATCTTTCTAGATGTAATGTTTAGCTTTTCGGTAGATGCTGGGATAATTTCTGACGGTATCTTTGAAAAAAAAATCCTCTATGAATTCTTCAAGATATCTGGGAGGGATTCCTTCTGAATTTTGTGAACAAATCACTCATCAAGCTCACAGACAAAACCCTGAAGGACTGCAAGGCGATTATTGGCTAGGCTCGTTTGAAAGAGTCAAACCCCATTCTTCCACGGATTAAAGGACTACCGAAGATTCACAAACTAGGAAAGGAAATGCGAGAAATCATCTCGGCCTACGGATCCCCCACTCATAAACTGGCGAAATGGTTAGTCAAGGAATTCCATAGTATGCCGAATCCATTCCCCACTAGGTCAGTTAAAAACACCCAGGAGTTCTCCCAGAAACTATTAGAGTCAGGACACATCGAGGATGACGAGATGATAGTTTCTTTCGACGTAGCGGCTCTTTTCCCCAGCGTTCCAGTAAGGGATTCCCTAAATCTTCTCGAGGACTGGTTATTACCCCAAAGGACGGATGCATCATGGAAAGGAAAGGTCAGACATGAGGTTGGCAAGATTGTGCATGGATGAAAACTACTTTCAATTTTAAGGAAATTTCTACAAACAGACGAAAGGAGCCCCCATGGGAAACCCTCTCTCCCCGTTTTTGTGCGAACTATTCATGGCGAATTTTGAGGAAAATTTAAAGAAACAAGTAGTATTACCGGATAAATGGTGGAGATATGTCGACGACATTTTCAGCGTTATCAAGCGGAACGATCTGGCTTAAATTATGGATACAATCAACAGCGTACACAAGGATATCAAGTTCACCCACGAGGAGGAGAAGGATGGAAAACTACCATTTTTGGATCTATTTGTCACCAGGGAAGAAATTTCAACTTACAACTTCGAAATCTACAGGAAGCCTACAAACACCCAGCGAGTTATCTCTTACACATCGAATCATTCGTTCCAGCATAAGATGGCAGCGTTTCAACACATGATCCACAGGATGAAGACTCTACCCCTCAGCGAAGACGGAAAGACCAAGAAACTGGAATATATCTACGAGACGGCAAGGATCAACGGATACAAGGAAAGGACGATAAAAGCCATCATCGACAAAAAGGAAAGACAGCAAATTCGGAATGCTTTGACGCCTATCACAGAACCCATGAAGAGAGTCTCCATCCCATACGACGTACACATCAGCAAACAGCTCCGCCCAAAGCTAAGGAATTTCGGAATCGATTTGGTATTTTCCAGCAGAGACAATCAACTTATGACTTCGTTAGGCTCTACCAAGGATCCGGTAAACACACTAAACAAGGCTGGTGTTTACAAAATCAGCTGCTCCCACTGCAGCAAGGTCTACGTTGGTCAAACAAAGTGGTCTCTCGAGGTTAGATTCAAGGAACACTTAGCGGAAATAGGAAAAGCTCAGAAGACGATATTTATCTATTTATTTAGACAAGGGGATGACATACGATTTCAAATCTAAGGTGGCAGAACATATCTTTTCAAAAGGACATACAATTACGGCGGCCGATATCAAAATTTTGAGAAATGTTTCTTCTCCTTGGAAACTGGATGTGGCGGAGAGTCATTTGCAAACAGGTAGGGTAACTGGGGGTAAAACACGCCCTCTAAGGAAGGAAGCGTTTTTAGCTATTAAGAGCGTTATTATAAGCCTTATTTTATTCATTATCTCATAGACAATCATGTTTTCTATCAAATAGTAGAAACAGCCATCCATTTTCTTTTTTTCTGGAGTTTATAGGGGAACTGGGTGTAAAATGCGCCGTTGGGGTAAAACGCGCCACCCTTGTTTTGAACGAACAACGTGCTTTGGGACGCTGTTTTTCACCCGAGATAATGCAAAATGTATTTAAATGCTTCTCTATATATATTTTAAGTGTTTTCCTGGCAAAAATCGTGAAAAACTCGAAAAAACGCTTTTCGCTGTTTTCGTTGTAATTTTGTGTTATTTTCTAGGCCTATTTTCAGGCCGATAAGTAACAAAGCTTTTGAAACTATCCCCGAGAATCGACTTGTGCACTCCCAAAGTTCGTATTCCATACGAAAAAAGTGTCGAATTTGTCCTTAAAAAGCGTATTGGAGGACTTAAACTTTAATCAACTCGTGGGGCAAAACGGCCACACCTATTTCATAACACCAAAACAGCCGTTTGAATTCAAATTCCAGCAAACGTACTGCCAAGTTATAGTTACGTGCCAATTTGAACCTTACAAATGCACATTTTTCGAATCAGCATGTATACTATAATCGAACAATAACATCTGTTCAAACGCCCTTATGTATGCAACGTATATAGCACGCATGATTGCGCATGCGTGCGCGCGAACGACTATCGCCGAGATCAGGTGGCGCGTTTTACCCCGCAAAAAATAAAAATGCAGATAAGCAAGCATTTTATAAAAATTGATTTATTAACTCCAGAAAAAAGAAAATGGATGGCTATTTGTACTATTTGATAGAAAACATGTTTGTCTATGAGATAATGAATAAAAAATGGCTTATAATAATGTTCTTCATAGCTAAAAACGCTTCCTTCCTTGGAGGGCGCGTTTTACCCCCAGTTACCCTAAATCAATTTTTATAAAATGCTTGCTTATCTGCATTTTTATTTTTTGCGAGGTAAAACGCGCCACCTGATCTCGGCGATAGTCGTTCGCGCGCACGCATGCGCAATCATGCGTGCTATATACGTTGCATACATAAGGGCGTTTGATCAGAAGTTATTGTTCGATTATAGTACACATGCTGATTCGAAAAATGTGCATTTGTAAAGTTCAAATTGGCACGTAACTACCCGGATAAAAAATACAATACAAAAACAATATAGCGTATTGCAACAGTACCATTCAATATATTGGAAATACAATACAGTATATTGTACAATGACAATACAATTACAGTACAATATATTGTTTTGAACAGTTCACTGTATTGTATATGAGATTTTGGCAATATAATGTATGGGTGGTTAAGTATCGTAACAATACAAATATAGATATTTTCTCATACAAACATTTTGAAAATACAATACGATATATTGTGCATGTATTGTCTTGATTAGCAATTCGTGTATTGTTGTACAATACAAAAACAATTCAACGAACTGTATCATGATTGCATTCGTCGTTACAGCTAATGTCAAGTGACTTCTAAAAAACTACTTATTTTTACTTTTTGAATATTTTTCACCCAACATTTCTTGCTTTCTGAACTTGTTTTGTTTATTTTTTTCAGCAAAGCTACATAGAAAAAAGCAACAGTTGTTTTACTCGAAAATAGGAATTTGACCAAAATTGTAAGGTATAAAACCAATTAAAAACAATACAATGTTCTGTTACAATATATTATATTGTTTTTGAATTGTTTATCCAAACAAGAATAATATTGCTTCGACATTCACTTACAATACGCTGTATTGTATTCAATACGTTATATTGTACATTAATGGTTTATTCCATTCACTGAATGATACGTTTTTATCCGGGTACAGCTTGGCATTACGTTTGCTGGAATTTGAATTCAAACGGCTGTTTTGGTGTTCTGAAATAGGTGTGGCCGTTTTGCCCCACGAGTTGATTAAATACGCTTTTTAAGGATAAATTCAACACTTTTTTTCGCCTAGAATACAAACTATGGGAGTGCACAAGTCGATTCTCGGTCATAGTTTCGAAAGTTGTGTTGTTTATCGGCCTGTAAAATGACCTAGAAAATATTACAAAATTACAACGAAAACAGCAAAAAACGTTTTTTTCGAGTTTTTCACGATTTTTGCCAGGAAAACACTCAAAAATATACATAGAGGAGCATTTTAATACATTTTCCATTATTTCGGGTGAAAAATAGCGTCCCAAAGCATGTCGTTCGTTCAAAACAAGGGTGGCGCGTTTTACCCCAAAGGCGCATTTTACACCCAGTTCCCCTACCTACGACGCTACTCAACAGAGACAACGGCAACGGAAATACATGGCTATTCAACTTGGTACCTACTAATCGTTCCCGTGATGTACCTTTCAGCATTTAAAGTTTCAATAAAAGAAAGATGGAACAACCTAAAAGCTCATAAATTTTAAGTTAAAAAAATGGGTTGAGAATTACGTTTATACCTAGTGTTAATATATAATGTGTGCATACGATCTGAAGAAATCTTCTAATTATTAATCAAATGAAACTTGAGGCGAACATTATTAGATATATATTGTAATTATTTGGCGTAACGTAACGGTTGGCTGGATTCACTGAAAAATCCTTATTGAATCGTGATTCCTGATCGATCTTTTTTATCACGTTTTTCATGCTTGAGGTCGCTAGGCTCATATTTTAGGATACTTAGCCGTTACCAGCCCTGTTGACATTGTATGTTTCCTAGCAGCGCACACCCCTACTTATAAATTACTCCAAATTTGACTCCGCACCGGGCCCCCAAAACTCTAGCTAGGCTACTGCGCCCAGGCAATATGCTAGCTGAATATCGGTAAAAAATGAGATTCGCATAGCCGAACTCGTGAATAACTAAGTGTGAAGCATTTGAATAAATTTGTTTAAAAACTTCAGATTCGAGCAAATGTGCTAAGAAAACAATCGATTTGATTGTATTTGTATTTGACTTATGCCAGGAATCTTGGCAAGTCACTTATATGTGCAGGGACTGGAAAATTTTAAAATGGACTGTTATTTTTTAACCTTAATTGGATTTTTTTGAACTGAAGCACTATACCCACAATGAAAATTTGATCAGTCCCTTATTGTATGTTTATTCCGATAAGTGATTTTTGAACAAACACCATTTTTACAAATATTATCCATCATTCAGAGTTTCATTCCCATAAACCACAGTTCAGCATTGGTTCAATGCCACACATTGATTTGAATTGCCCGAATCCTTATCCAGCTTTCGTTCGCAATTGCGGGACACAGTCCGAACTGATATCTACTCGGGACATTTTATCAGCAGCAACAAGCACCCGGATTGCAATCGAAACTCAGATCTTGTAAAAGTAAACATTTGCCTTGCAGGATATTGTTGTGCTTTGCAAATTGATCAGACTTTCGAGTGCTGCTGCTATTCGGATCGAACCCCGGAGGAGTGCTCCAGTGTGACGTAACAGCTGTACAAATGATACGTAGCATGGATATTGTACCACATACTGTACGCACATTAGACTGATGCAAATTTTGAAGTTTTTGCTTTTTTATGCTTAAACGGTGTCAATTATGATGAAAACCATTCTCCCAAAGTTTGATGCGATTTGGAACAAATTTGGCTGTGCACACCTTATTTGAAGTTCAAATTGAAATTACTATGTGAAAGCTCAAACTTTTTTATTCAGTGCTCTGATTGCTCGTCATAATATTTCTTGGAAAAATTACCTTCGATAAAAGTTTCTTCCGAATTTTATGACAAAGAGATAGAGGGTTCAACACAAAAGGTTGACCCTTTGCATAGTAATTTCCATGCACGCCTCAACGAAGTTACACAGAATTGAGTACCGTAAATTCAGGTGAAATTGATCACCGTGTCACACGTTTTTATTTCTTCCATTAGTAAGAAAATCAATGCAACCTATAGTGAATGATTTGATTGATTATTGTCGAATTGTTTGTTGTAGAGTTTTTTGTGTTAAAGAATGATTATTTCTATGAAAATAATGGATAATTCCATAACCGTGTTTGGTGTGGTATTGACAGACATCAATAAACTTCTTGTTTTATACCAAGATTTTGACATGATGTGAACCTGAAACCTTGTAAGGATGCCTGAAATATATTCCCAAAACAGATTTTTATCATCGAAGTTTATACCAGTTTGCTCATTTTATTGAAATAATTGAATTTTTGATAGATATCAGGAGAATTCTTTGAAAATTTAGGCGTTTTCTGCGGTATTTATGAAATTTATTTGTTTATTGTTTCCATAAATCTTGCATTATGAAGAAGTTCGCAAGCATATTTGGATAAAGGGAGCCATAGAATTGTTTTCAAATTTTACAATAATCGTTTTGTCAAGTGGTCTTTTTCTCTCCAAAATAGGATCTCTTGATTTTTTTTTTATTTTAGGACGCTAAAACTACATCTGTATGAAAAATTTGTCATATGGGTCAATAAGGCATGTTTGGCATTGGCAGCATAATAGAAATCCGACATGGCAAAATATCAATTTCACCCGAAATTACGGTACGGTTTTTGATTTATTTTGCTTCATCGCAAAGTGTATGACGCATGGAGTTATTAAGGTAATGAAGCAGAAATTTGCACAGGACAGATGTTCAGGATATGTTAAAATAACACACATGTGTGTTGGTCCAGAAGTGATTTTGTGGAACTTTTTTATAGGAAATATAAACTTTGAAAGGATGCTATATACCATAATTAAAATCATTTAAGCTAACATTTCAAAATTTGCATCAGTCTAATGCACATGCAATACTTGTCCGGAGTGTGCAGGCAGAGTACCAGCCATGTCCCCATTTATCCGAATACCGAGAATTGCCCATCACCGGTGCTGGGACCGATGTATGATTATTGCGTGACACCAGACATGGACGTTTCAATCGAATATGCTCGATATACGCATTCTTCGGTAGGTTGGAGATAGTAAGTGCCGTGCAATGTGGTGCTGTTGGGCAGCGTTTCTTCTTTTGGTTGAATTTCATTTATCACGTGACATCTGTGGAAGAAAAGTGATACTTTGTTTTGTAATGTGAAAAGTGATACATTGAGATTCCAGTTCCTTAGATTCCTGTACGGATTATATGTATTATTTTTTTTTTTTGAGTCGGACACAGATATTTCTATGACGTCACCGAACAATATTAAAATATGTTTCATACAAGAGTCTTTATTTTAAAAGAATTCCATCATTGATCACGAAGAACATTTGCAAACAATTGTGAAATTTGATGTGAAATTCAGAACGGCTTACTTTCTTGCACTGAAATATGCAATGTCGCAATAGTCATTACGTAACTGAAAAATTGTAAAATAATAGTGTATGCATTCCTATATGATTTCTGATACCCTCAAGTGATCTTCTACGAAATTGCAAAAAATGTTGTACAGCAACACGCTGCAGAACTTCATTTTTACAGCATTCGTCGTAATTACAGTGATACCTCCATGAGTCGATGTTCCATGACTCGATATCGACTCATGGAACCATACTAAAAACATAATTTCATGGTTACTATGATGGTCCCTAGAAGCAGTTTTCCAAAGAATTGCTGTTCCATGACTCGATATTTCCATGAGTCGATGGTCCCTTCAATATCGACTCATGGAGGTTTCACTGTAAATGTACAGCTCGTGCTGTACAAATCATCTTTCTGCAACTTGTTGCGTAAACTACTATTTTACGACGGTCGAGGTATTGCGTAAAAAGTTATTTAAATATGACGTTATGAGATGCGTTTTTTTTTAATTAGGTACGACGTAAAAACGCGTTATTAAAAAACGAAGTAAAACGAGGCCATCTTTTTAACGATTCATGACCGTAAGAATCGTAATGTAAAACATTGTTTGGTATATAGAGTATCTCTCTCAGCAAATATGATGTTGAAATTTGTTCATTCAAAGCCGCATAATTTTACGGTAAGCGTCTCTCCAAGCGGAGTTCCAGGAAAGTACTAGGCGATAACTCTAATTCGAAGCAAAGCACCATCGAGCCTAATGTACGATGAAACATATTACTAAAATGGTGCAGCTGTTAGACAGGCTGGATGTGTTTATTTGCGCGGTTTTAGCACGTTCAGAATAAATTTGCGTTTCGGCTGTAAAATTAGTTTCGTCGTCGTCGCCGTTGTTGATTTCGATATCACGCAGTTGTATTTTCGTTGCATTGATTGCCATTACAAATGAAATCGTAAATCGTTTGGAGAACAACTTTTGTACTGTTGCGGTGCTTGTCCTACGCGGGCTATTTAGATTATTTTGAACTGGGATTGGTTTTGAAACAATGCACCGTTTCCATTTCAACTTCGAACATTGAAGATGCACGAGTTGAAGTATCGATACGATCGTTAGCTGTTATTTTGATTTTGCCAATTGTTGTACAGCCTTTTTCCATGAATCTCTATTTGGAATGCTAAAAGTTTGAAAGAAATCTTTAACACTGCAGCCGTCGTCTGTCAAACGTTCGCACCATTGAATACTCACGAAATGCGAATAATAACATCTAGTTGCTGGGGGTTTGGAAAGCATTTTCAATCAGGAGAATGTTTCGACAACTAATGGCGGAATGATTTGCAAGAAGTTAGAACTGCAGTCGACTCTCCATAACTCGAAATTCAAGGGACCATCGACTTATAGAATTATCGAGTTATAGAACATACCGACACAAAAAATCATAAAATCAAAGAAATAGAATTTTAGATTTCCAATACTTTTATGATCACTTTTGCAAGAGAGCAATATTATTTTGTTGCATGTATTTAAAAAAAATATATTTAAGAACTTTTTTCTAAAATCTTTTTTTTTTTACTAAAAATAATAAATTTTGTATTCATGTTTTTTAAACTTAAATTATAACTTGCAAGTTTTTATTCTTTCCCAAACCGGAAGTGGTTCATGTTTCCCTGTACGCAGTGCTGTTAAATGTCAAAATTTTGAAAAATTTTAAATGCTTATAGCACTTTTGAATGAAAAATATCGCACCAGAAAATATTGGCAACCGATAATCATTCGGAAAAGGTCACCGGGAAAAAAAATTTCCGATGGCTTTTTACACTTGGAGCGATGATATCAGCAATATTCAAATATCAAAGTCACGTGAAATTCATGACATTTAACAGCTCTGCTCACACGTGACATCGACTAGTGGAGACATCGAGTTATAGAAATATCGACTTATGGAGAGCATGATGTATGGAAATTTGAAGGGACCAAAAAATCCATCGAATTATAGAATATCGAGTTGTGGAGAGTCGACTGTAATAGCTTAGCTTGTTAGACTTACTACACATATCAACGGTGAGCAGGGCATGTTGCAACTATGGAGATGAGAGAGGATGGATAGATGCGGCCACGAACCAAGTATTAAGGCATGAAATTGTTGATTCAGTGTTATCTGTTTAGATGTTAACTAAATGATTGGAAAATTGAATGAAAACGGAAAGCTTTGATCTGATTGGATAAAGTTAAGTTTTTTCATGCAATGATCCACGATTAGCCGATGACAATTGTCAAATCAGTCTACCCCCGGTTATCTCGATCATTTTTCACTGGGAAGTTTTATACCATCCTTCCCTAATTATGCATACACATTTGGAGATTGCCATATATCTGCACACATTCGCTAGGGGCTGCCAAACAAAAGAGCAAAACACGAAGCATTGAAAGCAATCTAATTAGTCCGGCTCTCATTCGTCTTCAGTTCGTAGGAAATCTGTGTTTTATTCGTATGAAACGCGGCCTCTGGCGTAGTTAAGTCCCATAGAATGTGGATTCAGTCGTTCTGGGTGTTGTTGTTATGACGAAGGATCGGGCCAAACATTGCATTGCTATGAAAACACGTTTTTGGCTAATGGAACACGATTTGTACAGAAGAAATGCCATGCAATTCGGTTTCATTTCATGATGATGTTTATGTGATTCCACAATGCGGAAAATTTGCGCATAGGACAATGTCTCAATTCGTTTCACTTGTAGCTTGCTTCTTGAAAACTCTTGTCGATCGAATTGATGCCATCATTCTGATAGATGACAATTCAAGAATTAAGGACTCTGATTGTTCAATATAATTTTCTCAACTTTTCAGAGCATGGTGTATCTTTGGGCTAGCAACACGATATAAAATGCATAATTTGCATAATTTTTACTCTTAACTGATCATTAAACGCAACACTAATAATGCAGGCTCTGTCCCAGTTGGAACGCTACTTCAGAAAGAAAAAACTTTATTTCACATAACACTGCGAAACACGGTTTTGTCTCAATATACCAACTATTCACTTTAATTAAGTATTCACTTAATTAAGGGTTGCTGAATCCATTGCCGTTTTCAAAAATATCATAGCACGTCTAATTTTTGAGATATTGGCTGTTCAAAATGCAAAATTTGACTATTTCAGCCAACTTGCATGCAAGTTCGTCACATAATTTGTTACACATTTTTGTTACTCTGTGTAATCTATCTATATAAATAAAAATGGAATGGTGTTTGTATGTCACGAAATGGCTTAAGAACGGTTCAACAAATTTTCACAATTCTTTCACTATTGCATTCGTCGAGGGTTCCGACGTGTTCGTGTGTAGAAAAAGTTTAGGGAAGCTTTCGAAATAGTAGTGTAAACGGGAGAAAACTAATGTGCCAATCTGTATTATAGATTGCATGTAATTTTCCAACATCCTACTTGATGGCAAGACGAAGTTGGAACATGGTTTGCTGAAAGTGTTGGACCTCTTTCGTGGGATAACTAAAATTGAATTCGTAAACATAGAAATATAGACACATTGAACATCATGAATTGATCATGTGTCAGACTATCACAAGAGTCCAACTAAATGAAACTCCTGCCGAAAAATAATTTTTTCACAGTTTCGAAGTTGTTCCTCCCCATGGCCAATAGAAAATGGTTCCATAGCTGCTATGACAATAATACTTGTGTTTGAAAAAGAAAAAAAAATATTGCTGGCATTCATATACCAAAAAAAAAACTATTGAGTTTTGATAGATCTTGAAGAATTTTTTGGAGTCCACCTAACTATAAAACTTGTACCAAATATATAAGCAGAAGTCTTTTGATGGCGTAATCATCAGTCCACAATATATTCTACGAGTAATCTGCCAAATATCCGTTATCGAATTCAGTAGGTTTATGCTAAGGATTTGTCAAGATAAAATAAAATTAATTAATAGACAGATTCTTCTAAGAATATGTCAAGGATTTTAATGAGGCATAGTTTCACATATTTCATAAAAATTTCTCCTGGAATTCATATTAATATTAATATTGATTCCTCCGAATATTTGTGTTTAGATCTGCAAGGATTTTTCTTCATCAATCTGTAGTATTATAGAGTAAGTTAAAAAAAAATATGTATACTAATACCAAAACATAATTTAGTTTATACTTAAAACAAAAAAAAAACTTATCGTGATGTAATCGCTAGAAGATTTCCACCAGTGTAATCGTTATTTCTAAACGAAAGTTCACTTCAAGTGAAAATGACCGAATAGAACACGAGAATGCAAGCTAACAATGCACACGGATACGAAGGCAGAATGGTTATGCTGAATGGACGCTCTTCAGCGTCGTTTGAATCGTGGCGACAGGTAGCGACTAATGGTGAATGAAACGAAACGAGATGAAAGAGGAAAAGAGAGATCGTTTTCAGTAGTGCTTCAGTGGTCGGCGTCGGTGCGCATAATCGTCAGTCCAATAACGTTTTTGACGCGGACGGTTTGTGTTTATACATGATGAGAAAATAGAAAAAGAGGCTGGTGTTGCCATTGAAAAAAAAATAGTTTATTTATTTTGAAAGAATACGACACAATCTTCTTAGATGTCATTCCACAAATCGATTCTTGGATTACTTCGAATTTCTCCAGCGATACCTAAGCAGTGCCTCGATGGTTTTTGAGGATGTTTCTGAGAATTTTTTTCTAGAGCTTCCTCTATGCGATCTTGACATACCTAGCTTATTTTAAAACATAAGGATTTGTTTTAATAATTTTAAGGTATTCCTTCAAGTATTTGTCTTGGCTGGCACCTTCAAGAAATCTTCTGCATATTAGTTTTTTTTCTTCATTTCTCCATCTCGTTAAAGAATTTCAATCTGCAAGTTATTCCTCCAAAAACTATTATTGATAACTCTCCCCGTATTCTGTAAGGAGTTACTCAACCAAAAATTCGTTTTCCTTAATTTGTTTCTCAAACTTATTGATAACATAAAACCTGCAAGAAAAAAATGCTCAGATATACCTTTGAGAGCTCCTCTAAAAATTTGATTGTTCGTGCAAATCCTCTACTTTTTCTTTATATTTTCCCCAATAGTTTAATCAGGTATTATGAAACATCTTCAAGCATTGCCCTAGGCTGGGATTTCCCAAGAAACCACTAGACAATCCCTGTAATTGGCAAGATAATTGGATTTGTGTAGTTTTCAAATACTTTCCTAAGATTTTTTCTATGAATATTTTTTGAATTTTCCAAAGATGTTTGCAATACACTTTTTTGAAATTTGTTGAGCAATTTGCCCTGTATATTTTTTCAAACACTCCTTGTCATCATATAGCGATTCTTATGAACCTTTCTACAGAAAATTGAGCTTGAGCTTGATTGGCCGCCCGTGGTTTTTACTCCAGTATCGCCAAATCAGCTGCATTCACATAAGGAATCAATCAGATGACTGCTTGGGACTAACAGACACCCTCAGTGTATAAATGCTTGTGATCTTCTGTTTTAAGGCAACAATGAAGACCAATGGGAAAGCAGAAAGAAATTATGTTGCATTTATACTGACCCACTGTAGACCATGGAGTCCGACTGCATCTACGCCAGTTCATGCGGGAGTGTATGGACTGGGGAAAGGTATGGCAGCGAAGTTTGCTGTTTGGTTGGCAGACTGCCTATTTATCAGTCGCAAAGGAAAGGCGTGCTATAACGATGGAAGAATTGAAACGTAGGGAAACGGTTTCTTGTTCGTCTATGGTTCTTGTTATGAACGAATAGTTTGAGTGTGATAGATTAGAAGTAGAGGATAGAAGCAAGTGAATGGAAGTAGTACAAAATACGAGGAAAGGGACGGGCCTGGGATTGAACCCACGACGTTCTGCTTATGAAACAGAAGCGGTAGCCATTAGACCACCAACTCCATCACCGCCAACCCCGAATCTTTCTACAGGAAATTTATGACAAATTAAAATTTATAGAAACTCTTCCGGGAGTTGCCTTAAGGACTTCTCGAAAAGTTCCTCAAAGGCTCTTGTAGGGATTTTGAGAATTTTCAAGAGTTTCTTCAAAAAATGCAAAGAAATCAAGTTTAATATTTTTTGTTGCTAGATTTCTCACAGAAATTCTTCCAAAAATATATTCGAAATTGTTCCAAAGTATTTTTATGATATCATCCAATGCTTGCTTTAGGCTATAATTTTACCAAACTTGTATCTGCAGATTCAAAAAAAAAAAAACTCTATCAAATAATCGCTTCTTGGATTCCATATAATTCTGCAAGAGATGTTATTAGACAAACTTTTGGACAAATCCAACAATTCAGATTTTTCTGAAGAAAATCCTTAAGGACCTCCTCGAAGAATTTTCTAGACATTCTTTTAAAAAATAAGAGAAAAAACTGTAAATGAGATTCTAGAGAAATTCTTTATATTATTTTAAATAGAATTCCAAGAAGCTCTTCTTCTTAAGAAATTGAATGATTCTATTCTTGAATCCGTCGAGAAATTCTTGTATAAATCTCTGTAGTTATTTTGGTGAACTGAAAGAAATTCTTGGGTTTTTGTAGAAGTTGTTTGTGTTAAATGTAAAAAAAAACAAGAAAAAAATAACTAACGGGTGTTCAGTAATATATAAGTATGATTTTAATACCTCTCTGTGATTAATTTTAAGAGCTTTATTTTTGTCTATCCAAGAGAATTGCTGAATTGAGTTTCACGTTTCTTTTCGCTCGGGTGCTATCAGTTCGAAAATAGCGTCGAAACAGCAAGCACAACCTTAGTTTTACCGTTCGTGCCGAAAGAAAGATCCCGACCAACTTGCCCCAGTGCCGTCTTATTGGAGATTTTTTCGGCTGTAGTGTACAAAAATAATTGGCGGGCCAAGGATACGAAGTAGTTGACTGGAAGATGGACGTCGTGCCGTTCAACACTTTTGTGAGAGCATTGCGACTAAGTTGCGTCGTCCGGCTAATCAGGGCCCCTTCTCCAATATTCATTGACGTTTATGGCCATATGACTGAACAAATTCTCATTTTTATTGAACACCCATTAGACAAATTTTCGGAGTTTTCTTTAGGTAATCTTTGGAAAAGATGTGCAAAAATCCTTGATTAAATTTTTATTCGAATTTTCAGAAAATTTCTCATGGAATTAATGGAATACTAATGGAAGCAAAGAAAAAAAGATTGTGAGAAATCATTAAGAAAATCTTGAGTTGATTACATTGACAGTATCTCTGCAAATAAACCTTAAATGAATTCCGATTGTAATTGCTGAAGACATTCAAGAGGAAATACTTAAAGGCATCTTTTGAGAAATCGAGTGTATCATCAGTTGTCGTCTTAGAAACATAATTAGTGTGTTCCAGTAAAAACCTTGAGAAATCTTTGGAGTGGGAGAAATCCATAAGACTTATTAATTGCCTTATGTTTCATGCTTTTTCTGAGGTAGGTCTTTTGGATTTCTTACAGAAATACTTCGGAATGCTTTATATACCGTGGCCAGTTTTGAATTGCCAGTCAATCTAGTTTAACATTCCATTTTAATTCACAATTTTAACGCAAAAACGATCATTAAACACAACCTATGCACGTGTTTAATGATCGTTTTTGCGTTAAAATTGTGAATTAACTTTTGAGGCCGCTTGCCCCCTCTGATAGAAATCCTGGCTACGCCAATGCATCTTGGCACCAATATAAATAAAAATTTGCTCAAATAAAAATGATTGTTACTTTGCTACTGCCATTGAGTTATCAATTTTTAAATGAGCATCCTTTAATAATGTGCTGTAGCAGAACTACACTTGAATTGTAACTACATTATAACCACAATTCATAAACTTTTTTTTTTTTCTGTGCATTTCTATGATTGATACCCGTTTATGGTTATTTATTTATTTATTGGATGACATCAACAGACAAAACAGGTCCCAATGATGTATAACTTATGTATATCTTATTCTAGCTTAACAAATATAAAGCAGTTGCTAACAAAATTAAAATCAACGATGAAAATACAACAAAATAAAATAATTTATTCGTTAAGAAATGAAAGAAATGGGGATTTAAACTTTCTTCGAATCGTTTGTCGGGAAAGGTTAAAGTCGAAAATAGAAGCGACCCTGTTAAACACTCGTTTGATGCCAATATAGGCGCTCTGTTGTCCAAAGTTTGGTTCTCCGGAAAAGAAGTCGAAGCATCGTATTGTTTCGTAATACTCTTGGTGGACATTCAAATCGAGTGACTCCAGGACAGTCGAATTTCCTCTGCAATATGTACGCTACAATCAAAGCTCGTGCGGTATCCCTACGTAGCTAAAGTCTCGAGATCAATTAGTTGGCACCGACTTCTGTAACTCGGCAACAGAAGTAGATCTCGCCATGGAAGCTGATGGAGAGCAAAGCGAATAAAGCGGTGCTGTACTGATTCAATCCTGTCAAAGCCGTTCTGGTAGTAGGGATTTCAAAATAAACTGCAATATTCAAGCGTTGATCGAACCAGCGAGCAGTACAGCGACTTCAGACAATATACGGTAGTAAAATCTTTGGCAACGCGAAATATGAAGCCCAATACCCTCGATGCCTTTACATGCTTAAAAGTACGCCACATGGTGTTTAAAAGTGAGTTGTGGATAAATAATCACTCCAAGATCTTCTCGTTCCTCAGAGACCAGTACAACATCAGCGGCAGTATCAGAAACACGCTTGGAAACGATTCACCTTCCATCGAAGCTCTCATCAGTTTTCTAAAAGACGCCGACCTGTATCGTCATATCTGATTATGTTCTTTTGAATTACCTCACAAACGCGACATGCCTTATTAGAGTGATGCAAATTTTGGAATTTTGGCTCCCCTATGCTTAAACGACTTATATTATGATAAATAGCATCCTCCCAAAGTTTGAAATAAATTGGACGAAATTTGACTGTGCACAGGCCATTTGAAGTTCATATGAAGATTACTATGGAAAACGCCATCCTTTTGTGTTCACCCCTCTACCCCTTCGTCATGATGTTTTATGGAAAAGTGAACACAATCCTCTTATGTGAAATCCTTTTAGCTACAACTTTGCCGAAGACCACGTTTTGATTGGACGTCAGAATAAATTGCTATTCATAATCATAAACTGGGTATGCATTTTGCATGCTGAACCAACTGCTCAGCAGGCAACAATGGTGCTCCTGGTGGGTAGAATAGATCAAAGTAATCCTGGCTACTATGTTCTACAGCAAACAAGCAGTGTTGCTCTGAAAGTAACTGAATGATCATCTCAGCATGGTTTAGACTTTGTTATCAAGAATAACAAATTATCCTTACGTCCAATCAAAATGTCGAAGACCGCAAAGTTGTAGCTGGGAAGATTTCACATGAGATCAGTTTGTTCACTTTTCCATAGATTATCATTTCAAGCAGTTAGAGGACTGAATACAAAAGCTTTGCCTTTTTCCTTATAAACTTGAAATGGCGTGTGCACAACCAAATTTCTTTCAAATCACTTCAAATTTTGGGAGAATGATTTTTATCATAATTGACACCGTTTAAGCATAGGGGAGCAAAAATTTCAAAATTTGCATCAGTCTAATGCCTTATGCATTGAACCAATACAGTTAGTGTGTCTTACGAATATTGGTTTGCTTATACTACAGAAGAAGCAAATTACCGATGTAAAATAATATTGTGAACAACGACGAGAAAAAGCGGAATAGAGATGAACTAGCCGTCGGCTAAAAATTTCTTTAACAGAGAAAAAAAAAGGAAGGTCCCATTGGCCGCTCTAGACTCCCTTATTACCTGTTTGAGTAGCGGAATTTGGGGCAAGTGTGCCACCCCTGATTTTTGTAAAAACTACAAACTATATTTTTTATTTGAGCTTAATATGTTCCCTAATAGTCCATAATACAAAGGTCAAAATATGACGCAAATTGCTTTATTTTTCACGTATTTACATCGACTTTTGTGAAAACCATAAAATTTCAGTGATTTTTTATAAGATTTCGTTGTTTCTAAATAGCATTTTGAGAGGTAAATTAATAACGAATTTTTCAAACGTACTGTATATTGTGAAGCTTTACAAATGTGTAAGTAATTGTTGCATTTGAACGAAAAATATATTTAGTTTTACATACAAAATCCATTTTGGTTGAAACCTATACTTTTTGGGGCAAGTGTGCCACCTATTTGGTAAACAAAAATGGTTGGGGTGAAATTCATAAAAATGTAAACATCATCAACAAAATCATGATAATGAACCAAAATGAGGCACCAGTAGTGGATTTTGAAGTGTAGAAAAGGAATAGCGAACATTTTTGCTCCCACAATGATTTTTTTCTCCAAATATTCGATAATAACATGCTTTTAGGCGTCTTAAGAACTATTTTACTTATTTTCATCAATATTTAACCTTTATTTAGTGCTGATCTAGTGTAATATTATACAGATCCTCCATAATGAAAGAGTAATTTATATATCGCATTGAATGGAGACAAAACAAAACAAATTGAGTTATTCGAATTGACTAGTAGAGAGTTCCACATGTAATGAACCTTGTTATAAAGCATCCCCTCATTACGGTAAACCTAAAAATATTTTTAAAATTGTCAATTAGGCTCTGCTTTGTTAGCAATATTAACAGGAAATAATGAAAATTTCATTACAAGTAGAACTACATGAATGTTCATTCGATGGCCGTCTTGCCCCATAAGGGTGGCACACTTGCCCCATAGTGTCGAAAATCAGAGTATTTTGGATGATATTTGAGGTGCTC
Source organism: Aedes aegypti (assembly GCF_002204515.2). NCBI lineage: Eukaryota > Metazoa > Arthropoda > Insecta > Diptera > Culicidae > Aedes > Aedes aegypti. Next base: position 188,331,299 of record NC_035109.1, read on the forward strand.
CAAAACTAATACTTTTTGAAATTATTTTTTTTTAAATGGCACAGTGCTTATGAAAAGATGTGAAACTAACATCGTGAGGCTGAATTGGCGGGTTTTTTAAGCTTTAGACAAAGTTAGAGAACAATTTGCTTAAGGTGGCACACTTGCCCCAAATCCCGCTATAGAACTTGACATCTACAAGCATAATTAGCGTTCTCTCGAAGATTCATAAGTGTGGCTTAAATACAATCATGAAGGTGTATGAACCTTTTAGTAACAATCCGTGATAGAAGTTATTAACCAAATGCTGTTTTCCCATACAAAATGCCAAAGTTTGGGGTTTGTATCTCAGCTTCTGGTAGTCCGAATTGGCTGACATTGGATGGCGTACTACAAATAACCTGAAATTTCATGTACAGCAAATTTATTACATTGTAATAATTGTTCAACGAGTTTCAGTGGGTTGTTCGAAGACAAAAGTTAGTAACCAACACATTTTTTTTTAATTTAATTCAAAAACGGTAAGCTGTGGGTGGTAAGCGTGTTCTGCAAATTTGTGTAATTTCTGAAAGTTAATAACTTTGCCAAACAAACTAACCTTCTTTAATTTACCGTTTTATAATTAAATCAAATAATCTGGTTAATTTCTTTTGTCTTTTAACTAGCTTCTGAAACTTTTTGGACTGTTTGACTGCAATGTTATGATTTTGCAGTAGACGAAATTCTAAGTTATTTGAAGTTCGTCATCTAAATGTCAGCCAACTCTGACTGCCAGATGCTGAGATACTGAGTCCCAAACATGAACATTTTGTAGGTGAAAACAGCATGTGGTTATTACCTCTTTTTTAGCTGAAAACTAACAGATCGATCAAATTTTCAATGTGGATGGCTTTCTGGTTTTCCATATTTGTGCTCCTGAAAATTTGAGCTATGGCTTCGTCACCTTAAAAACACCGTATTACAATATAATTAGATTGAATTCAGGTGCATGTTATTGTGACAACATGCAATGATGTAACATTCAGAACATTTTTTTTTCAAGCAGGAGTAATTGATTCGAATGTTCATTCAAACATAGTACATAGTAGAAAGAAGGCTATAGCCGAAGCATCAATCAATACTCAACCTTGAAAGTGGCTTCAAAAACAATCAACAGAGCGAGAATTGAATCAAATAGCTATCAATCAAAGACAAAAGGCGTAAAAAGCAAAGTCAGGAACCGAAAACCCCGAAACAATGCTCCAGAGTGCGATTGGAATCTGGAGAAAACAGTAGAAAAAAAGTCATTCAGGTTGAATCTATCATTTCCTCGACAGACAGTGGGAAACGCCGGAAAACGCTTTTTACATGGAAAAGTGCTCACCATGGTGCTGCTGACATTTCTGGAGCGACGGAAACGTAATTAGATTGTGATTCTATAATCAGCAGCATCTACTGGAGTGGTACAAAAAATTCAACAGAAACGGATTTTTTTCTCTGTTTGGTGCCAACCATGGGAGAAAAATCCTATTCATACATCTGAAAACGAAGCATTTCCCGCGCAGGAATGGAGCAGATGTGATGAAAACGTGCAAAGCATTACAAATTTAACCTGTTTGTGAGAGAAACAGCAAGCTCGTTCAATCAATGAGTTTAAATCTGTAATTTTTTATTGTAAAATCAACATGCACGAACTGTGCCCAAGCTTAATTATATGGGTGATTGAAGAGCAAATGATTCAGAAAAACTGTCATAGTCATGGTTTTTATCAGAAGAATATAACCCTTTTGTCAAAACGGATGGGCAATTTCAAAACAAATCTAGAGAAACATGGTTTAAGAATTTTTGGATCACTTGGACACATGCTCTTCATATTCTGTTACTCAGGGAAAATGGCCACAATAGTGGCGGATCTTAAACCTTTATCAATTTAGTTAACATCTAAACAGATAACACTGAATCAACAATTTCACGTCACAATACCGTCAAGCTACCATTCACCGTGCATTTAAGAAACAAATACACTTCAAAAAATTATATAACTTTTACAAATAATTTGGAGCGTACTAGAATACCACTACGTAGCGTGCAATTATATTATAATTCAGGGAAAAATCTAAAACTAGTGATGCATAACAAAAAATTACTCAAAAATTATGTTTGAAAATGTCATGCTAAGGTCGCCTCGTACCGTTCTATGTCACCATTTACCGTGCACACTAGTGCACCATTCACCGTGCGTATAGTTTTCGTCGTGATTTTTTTTCGTATCTTGAAAAAACGTTGCTGATGGAGCAACAATGTTGCTAGTAGTGTGCGCACTCATTTTTAAGAGTATTCAAATCTACATTTGAAATAAAAACCTTAAAAAGTTAAAAAAAATTGCTAAATAATTATTTTTTCACTAAAATCATTATAGAAGGTTTGACTGTATTGTCAAAGCCATTCCATATTCACTAAAAAACAAAATATAAAGTAGTTCAATCACGATATAACAATAAATCTAGTATTACCGAATAATTTCATGCCTTTTGAACTAATGCACGTTAATAGGAACCATATATATTGAAGAGGGTCCATTCACCGTGCATTTGGGTTTCGACTGAGACACAATAAAAAAATCTAATTTGCATAAAACCTCATTGCTCATACGATAAAATACATCTTACTTATAGTATCCACAGCAAAAACTAGTTGAAATTTTGAAAAATTTCGTACTCTAACGTTAAAATGAAAAAAATGTGAATTTTTGGCGTTTCTACTAAGAGTGTTGGAAAATCTAATTATCAAACAAAATTCACATGATTTTGACTACATAAACTAGGTTTTTCAAAATTCTTTGTGTCAAAAACTATTTCATTTCATCAGTTTTATCTTATTTCGCTGACAAAAGAATAATTTGTGAAAATTGTATGAATATTCTGTAGGAATTTGTATATGTGCACGGTGAATGGAGGCCGCACGGTGACTGGTGACTTAACGGTACTCTGTTTGTGGCCACAACTCTCCATCCTCCATTCTTCTGCCCCATGCTCGCTAAATTATTTTGCACTTGACCCACCCATCTAGCTCGCTGCGCTCCGCACTTTCTTGTACCAACCGGATCCAAAGCGAACACCATCCTTGCAGGGTTGCTGTCCGACATTCTTGCAACAAGCCCTGCCATCGTATTCTTCCAGCTTTTACCATCTTCTGGATACTGAGTTTGCCTTAGAGATTGGCAAGCTCATGGTTCATCCTTCCACGCAACACGCCGTTTTCCTGCACACCACCAAAGATCATTCACGTTTTATGCCCATGGAGGTCTACCGGTCTTTTCATACATGGTAAATTTAGTATGGGAGTGAATCTTTTTGGATCGCATCTTTCTGTGGAGGATAGATCCAACTTGCACAGATGGTGAGCCTCCATACCGTTTTGTTTCGAATTGCCGGACGTTTCGAAAGCCGGACACTCTTGAGGAATTATTAAATTTTTATAGCTTTAATGCGCGTTTTACTAAAACCTATTAATGTAGATAGTTAGGTTCGTTGGATTCATTTAAAAGTTACCTGCATCAAAGTAGCCTGGAAATTGATAAAACTAAAAAATAAAATGAAATTGTTTGTCAGCTGCAGTGCAAATTTCCTTTGCTATAAGGGCCCATGCTAAGAACAACAGCTGAGACAATATTTGTGTTTTTAACAAGTTTTGCGTTGATTGGTGCTACAGAAGAGTTATAGTAAGCTTAATTCGACGTAAACCTCTCTCGGTAGTTGTTTTATTTTGTATTCTACGGTTTTATAACATCCATGCTTAACTGTTTTATCGTTCCCAGTGTTGATTAGAACGTTTGAAAGCAAGATGATTATTTTAATAATGTGTTGTTCTATTGTGTGACGGGCTTGTTCGACTACCAATCTGTGAATAGAAATCACTCACAAAATCGGAAGAAAAATCGATCCGTTTGGCGTCAAATCTTAGCGAATCGTATAGCTATAGATCTCTAATCTACTATGTTTATTCACGAATACACTTGCACGGATCTGAAAATGAGAATTAATGTTGTGTCTGGCTGTGGATTTGCTCGCTAGTTTCTTCAGTATCGTGAATTTGAAGAATTTGTATAGTTCTGCACTAAGAGAATATCACATTTTTAAAGTTTAGTTAGTTCTAGACATTGTTACATAGAGAATAACGTAAAATTCAAGAAATCTGAAGTGTCCGGAATTTGAAGCAAACTTAAATCAGTGTCCGGATTTCGAAGCAAGAGATATGTATAAATATTAGTTATTTTTCCAATTTTTATGTTATAAATTCATATTTCATTATCACATCATCATGATCATCATCATCATCATGATCATCAATTATAAACGACAAACTTTAGGCCTCATTGAATTATTTTATGTTCATTCATGAATTTGTAAGTGAAATCTTACTTTCCAGTTACCTTCGTCCTTAGATGTCCGGATTATGAATCAAAACGGTATATAACGGCTAATAATGTTAACAGCTATCAATAAGGATCCAAGGTAGACTAACTCGTGAACCACCTCAAACGTATCCCCGTATATCGTAGCATTCTTTTCTATGTGACCCCTGCCGCGTGTGGCTCCATCTTCTAGCATGTACCGTGGTGAATCAAAATCTGGACGGTACCAATATCCGGACACTCTGATTATATTAATAATTTAAAGTTAAAATTAAGTGATTATACATTTGATTCTTATTCTCTTCCTTTATTTTTGAAAATGCTGGTCATTTTACATTCATTTTCAATCTAGTAACCACTGTCAAATAATTAGTAAAAATCAAAACAAATAATTTGTTCATGTTGGACGTCATTTCGTCGCGGTCAAACCCCAATTCAAGTTCAACGATCTATCAGCGCGCGAACAATGTTTGGGTCAATAGAATGTGTGTGAAATATATTATACAGAAAATTTTAAGCACAAGTGTGAAAGAAGATTTATTTTGGAAGCTCTGTGACACGACTGTTGTTAAATATGTGGGAAATATGTTTTTATTGGTGTCTAAAGCGACTGTCCGGGATTTCGAGCCAGAGTTTTAAGATCCGGACATCGTCTAAAAGATCCACGTTTGACTAGTATAAGTGAGTTTTAAGGAAGAAAAACAAGAGAAATGTGAAAAATGACTATGAAAAGTGTAGTGAGTTATCAGAATTCAAAAGAATGTAATATAAATTGAGTATATCTTCCTTGATAACAGTTCGAGCAGCATCGACTCTGTAGTTCAAGCCACATGAATTTCAGCTCAGGTAATCCACCCACCAACATCACAAACGTGCCAATCTTTTTGATATTGTACGGCAAATCAATCTTTTGAATTAAGATTGATATTTAATTATGTATTGATATGATTTTCATTGAAATTAAACGAAAATTATGTGTTTTAAAACAGTTGTCCGGATTCCGATCCAAAAGTGTCCGGATTTAAAGACACCACTTGCATCAGGTGTCCGGATTTATAGACAAGACATGCTTCAATATTTGCTTGATTTTCAAGTTAAAATCATGGTTTTTACCAAAAAGTTCATCACTCTCGTGTAGATCTGGATTGTAACAATATTCAAAACACAATAACATTCGGGGTTTTTTAAAACAACACATTCATATTAGAATTTAAATATTTGTGTCGCCTTAATTGTCCGGCTATTGATGCATCACGGTATACGTTGTCTTGGACGCATTCACCACTAGTCCAATCAGTGCGCATCGTACCTTCGTGCCTTCACTACAAACAAGAGGAAGGGTGAATCTCTGAATTCACAACTTCCTTCTAAAAAAGTGGGATTTAAAACTGTCACTAAACGTGGCAAGAATGGAAGAAAGGATGTTTCTCCGGAATGCAAACTTTCTTCCAAGGGTGAAATGGATAATGTTGATAATTGCATTGAAATGAGCAATCAGTTCGATGCTTTAGACAAATTTTTCGAACACGAAATCGAAGCAGTCTCTAGCCCAGGCTCTTTCATTCAAGTGAGGAAGCAAAGAGTACCGCCAATCGTGGTCAGTTTGTAGCGGGCCCCCCGGCTTGGTCACTGGTTTTTTTCGGAATATTGATCAATCCTTTTCTTCTCACAATTTTATTTATTATTAAAAAGTCGTCACAATTCACTAGCTTTCCGCCCTTAGAATCGTTCTTAAGGAATCGATGGAGACATTTTCACTTTTCCCTCGATTCTGATCGCGTATGTGGGTGGTTCCACCAATTTCCCGAAATATACTTTATCCACCTATACTTTATCCACCTTATATCACTATCAAACACTCTCGACCCGAATTGGCCCGCTCGTCAATTTGGCAGAAAATGCCCACTGAACTTTGAACGAAAATGTCGGAAACGAACGCCACACCTCCTGGAACAGACCGTCAGAACAGCGCGCGTCGTACACACCCGGACACCTCCTGTAACGAATCGTCAGAACTGCGCCCTCGCCGCCAGCGATCGGGGCGTTTAATCGCGCTCCCGCGGGGAACTCAATCTCCCAATCTGAAAATAAAGAGAGAAAAGAGAAAAGCCAAAACGAGCGTTGCTCTGGCTCAGTTAGTACAGCCATGTGACCGAGACCTTGTTGGGGCGTTCAGTCAGCGCTGTCGGGTGACACACAAACAAAAATTAAAACAAAAACATTCTCCGGCATTGGAGCACATTAACGAGCAACAAGCAGTAAGGTTCTTGGCTTCTGCTTACATCGCTTGTTTCTGGTTAACCTAGTGAAAACCCACATCTGATGTAATCCACTAACTTGCGTGGAACATCATCGAAAAATAAAAGGGTTCTGTCTTAGATCAATGGTGATCATTGATCTTTCGAATTATTCAATATGGGGAGGGGAATGCTTCCTTCGGTCGGCAGGACCGCTACATCCGCCCCCCCCCCCTTAAATTAAGTTTTTATTTGTGAAGCAAAGAAAAACTTGCAGTAGGCATTCGGCTAGCGTAAAGAGTATCCCTAGGACTAATCTACATTCTAAGACAAAGATTCTTTTTCCTTTGCAAATGCGTACTAATCTATTCCTTACTTCTTTCCCTGCTCTAAGATGATTCACCTACCTCCTTGCCACTTGAGTCTGTCAGAATGCCGCTTCGTGTCTGTGTTCCAATAGAAATTCCCTCGAACGAAACTGGATTTCGAGCCCCAAACGAGTTATTTGTAAGGTTGTCCATTGAACGAAATCTCCCAATCAACCGGCAAGACCAAAAACCGGAGTATCTTCCAAATAGTAACTAACATCCTTCCATTGCACGTAACCTTCTATCTGAACAAAGTCGTTTCCATGTGTTGAGTAACCTTAGCCACCAATCACCATTCCGATTCCATCGAACCACTCTCAGAGATTCGTCGAGTGTTCCTCTTCCATGTCACCGTTCAACTTCATGAAGTTTGTCGGATTCAGCTGGCACATGTCATATAGTACTCTTGCGATCAGCCTCGAGCTCTTCGATCCTCTTGGCAATTGCAATCTTGGCTTCTCCGATGTTCGCTCTGGCACCAGTGGCCTTGATGATGTCCAGCTTCTGATCCTAAGGAGACACCTCAATGTGGACATCGTAGGTATTCATCAGCTCCTTGACATCACTACCCTAGTACTCTTGCGAGGCATTCCAGATGCCTAATGACTACTCTCTTGGCACAGCTCAGAATATTCTTCCCATTCCAAATGCATATCTCACTACCAAAAACAAAGACTAGGACTGCGGTCTAACATGGCAATTTAAGCAGCAACAGCCCAGCATTTCTCTACGACGCCAAACCAACACCTCCAAACGTGTAAACCTTGTTCGTCTTGATCGGACAACCCCCAACGGCTCGTCCTTGTCGGCATGACTAGCATCACAGACTACCGCTTCATGATCCTCCTGACCCTATTCTGTCCCTACGAAATTTCCGTCTCCTATATCAATTAAGTCAATTAGTCAAATAAATAGTAAAAAGATTTTTTTTTCTTTCTAAAGTATAGTTTTTTGTTTTCTAAGAGTAAAAAGTATGGATTAAATACGAACTATATATTTCTTTTATTTTTTTTAATGGCATTTAATTTTTTTTTCGAAATACTTTTTTTTTCGAACATTTCTTTTTTTTATCGAATATTTGTTTTTTTTTCGAATGTTTTTTTTTCGAACATTTCTTATTTTTTTTATCTAATATTTATTTTTTTTTCGAAAATGTATTTTTTTTTGCCTTTTTTCTTAATAGATTTAACATATGCAATGTTAGTTAAATATCTCAAATATCAATGGACACTCTTGATTAGCCTTATGCCTTCGGCAAATTATGTGACAAACCAAAAATCCAAAACAAATGAACACAATTGAACCAACTTCAGAAAATCATCTGTGTCAGCCAAAAACAAATTGAATTTCATATCCCATCAAATGTGGATTTCCCTATATAAATATTTTTTTCCTACGCTGCCGGAGAAAGTTGTCATATTGTTGCAGGGATGCAAGACAATAATCTATCCCTCTTGCATATCTGCGAAATCTTAAAGGAAAAAAATAAAATTAACTCACCGAGCCTCTAGGTACCTCACTTTTTTTTCTCCGCTTGTTGTGGCGAGTCCTCGGCTGCCGGCATAGCTCCACCCCTCTCCTTTTTGAGGTTGTAGGTTGGACCTGTAAGTATACTCCATTTTCCCTTGATTAGCCTGCGTATAAACATGTTGTACATATCATTCCATATTATTTTTATAGAGGATATGGGCTCCTCTAGGTTCTCTTAAAATTTCATTATTTCATAGAGGTTTTGGATTTCCTCTTTCGTCAAAATTTTTAGACATTTTCTTTGTCTCTATTCTGTGTTTAAAATTTCTCATAATTTCTTTTAAATTTGCAGAGGGCTTTTTGTAAACCCTCTCTTAATTCTCTTAAGTTTTCATATTTCCATCAGATTGATCCTCTACTATTACATTAATATCCAGAGTATGTATTTCAGGACCCCAACCAGTTTCATATTTTTTTCCCTTTTGGATCTTCTTATCAATGTCATTATTCCTGCTATTCCAATTTTCATTGCGAAGAGTGTCTTTTTTCTCTTCGATGCTTTGTTATTCTTTGAAGGGTGTCTTTTCCTCTTCATACGTATATTCTCTTTATACTCTTTCTATTCCCATTTATATTTTCCATATTTCCCACTTTTCCAGAGGGTAACGACCCTTACAGAATAGTTTCCTATTCTGGTTTTTCCAGCCCTTCGGTACGTTCAAAACTGAGTTTGACGGACGCATTCTTGTTATAATTAGCTGTAGGCACGTCACTTCTCTGGTTGATGTCCCACGCCCCTAATTTTTCATTTTCAAGGTTCAACTGTTATTCCTTTGTTCAAATTTATCTTTAGTATATTAGGTTTTTTTTCTCATTTTACCACTTTACTCGGAGTGGTGTTATTTTCATTGTCTCTTTGTTTTCAGGTTTTCTTGACATTGGCGATATTGTTTGTGTTATATTTTCTATCGCTACTTCTTTTTCTGGTGTTGGATCCATATAGGTTTCTCCCATTTCTTGTACTAATGAGCGGGGTGGCACTGGTGGCAGAGCCCTTACTTCATCTAGAATAACATTTCCCTGGGGTTCTAGAGTGGGATTGCAAAAAATTTTATGCATCTTTTCCATTTTTACATTTCTGTCCTCTGGATATCTATACTTTCGAACGAGGTTTTCCAAAACAAGCAAAGTTTGCGTTCGATTCTTTCTGAGCCTTCTGAACCTAGAGAAAATAATATGGTCAAAAGATTCACACGGCCGACCGACGCACAAGTCGGTTGGCGGCCCAAGTAACATTTTTAGTTTTTTTCATTTACTACAAGCTGTTGTTACCACCATATCGTTAAAACTCAGTTTAGAACTTATTAGCCTTAATAAGCCTTTGATAAAATTCCGTTAAGCCAGAAAAGGCCCACATTACAGGAAGTTGTTAAGACTATACCTTAAAACCGTTTCTAAACTTCTTAGTTTTGTATCGTATGAATACATCTACCCTTGTAGTATGCTATAAAACATTCATAAGAGCTATTGTATAGCCTTTTTGAGCTCAACTAGCGGTATTAAATCTTTTACGATATCCTAATATATATCGGAATAAAACCAATGTTAAGAGCTTATGATTGAACAAACACCAACCATAACATTTTAGATTTTGAAATCGTCATGATGTCTGCCGACTCATAATAATCAATTAAAATAAACATTTTTTTGCGTGGCAGAAAATTTTTTTACGATCGCGTGAAATTCCTGCCAATAAAATTTTACTGGTGGAATGACATACAATTTTTCGATTTACAGCAACGCGCCACAATTACAACCATCATTATTGGCTATCCAATATTTTACTCCTTTCCATTTTTAGAATGATTTCATGCTCATCTCAATCATAAATTGAAATTTCCCACGAATATTGTAATTATCAATCAGAAACGGCGACAATAAAAATGGATTCCATCCAGTTAAATCTTGCAGGTCTTGTCTGGGATGGTTTAAGATCAATTGGTGATTGTTTTTTTGTTTTTTTGGGAGTCTTGACTTAAACTTAATGCACTCAGGAAAGCTAGTGCTGTCAAAAAAGGTAAACAAATCGGAAGATTCAATTTTGTGATGCAATTCTTTTTAATTAAATTTGAGCCGTTATGTATCTAACTGTTTCATTGGAATAATTGTTATAATAAAGCTCGTCGTGCTTGATCGGTTGTACTCATGCAGAAAACGGTAAATGATAAGTGTCTGAAAAATGAAAACTTTTTCCGTGCAGCTCAGCTGTTGTGTGCAGCATAGTTGTCCCACTAGAACGGTTCAGGCAAGTATTGGAAAAGTATGCGATGGTCTGTTAATTCTTCGAGAGGAATTTTTGTCATTTCTATGTTTGCGTTCTGATTAATTCGTGATTCACTACAACATAATGATATTGATAACGCAGACTGCATTTCAATAACATGCATCAGACAGTTGAGATTTAAGAAGGCTTTAACATGACTTAGCATAGTCTTAGAAGTTTTACTTATGCCTTGACAAGACAAGCAAGATGAGATCTTGTAGATATATACAAAGCATTTAAAAGTGGGTTTTACCGAAAAGAACGTTTGGCACTTTGCAATGCTTTATTAAATCTGTTAGGAATGAATACATCTCTAATATAACATCCATAAATAACATCTATGATCAAAAAGCACTGAAATTTTTACTTGGGGAGGGAAATTTGACTGCCCCATCTTCCCATTGGCGTGAAAATGCACTCGTTTTCTGTGTTGCTTTTCCAACACTTGTGTGAGAGATTTGCGTGTTTGTTTTTTACTTTCTGTTTGCTTTAAATATATTTGGTTGGTTTTGAACTTATGAACTTCAACTGTTCCATCATTATCGGTTGGCTTTAATGCAGTAATTATAAGTGTGTGTACATTGTTTTGAGTTTCTAAAAACCTGTACTTTTCGCGAATCTTAACTTGATTTGCAGCTAAAACAAAAAGAAAACATGCTAATAAATAGTCGCTACAGCTTAATAAAAGAACATTGGAGAAGAAATTTTACAGAAAACTTAAAATTTTCGCTACTTTTAAAGATTTTATCACTATCTGCTAAATATTTGGCCTTTTTTTCTTTACTTGTGTTTGTGAGTGTTTCTGCTTTAATGTATATATGTATTCATTAGATGGGAATTCCTCCATATTTTGTTTAAATTATTTACATTCAAGAGTCGTTGTTGCAATATCATCAAATTTCAGTTCTGAAATCATTGCTTCACCTAACTTTAAAGAATTTGAGCAGGTGTGGGTTAAATCAAATATTGGTAAAGAAACTCATATTTTTGTATCAGTTTACTTTACCCCAGATCAGGCTTGTAGGTCAACATACGAGAGTTTTTTCCTGATAGTAGAAGAAATCATATTTATGACGATTTCAATCAACGTAATGCAGATTTCATTCCTGATTTTGAAAACGAGAGTATTCTACTCCCTGTTGTTGGCGATAATGAAACTTTGCAATTTATTTTTGACAAAATTGCATCCTTAGGCCTTAATTAAATAAATCATGTAAAAAATAAACAAAACTGTTACCTAGATTTTTTTTTATTGACAAATATGCATGAAGATTTCTGTGTAAGTGAGTCAATTTCACCATTATGGAAAAATGAAGTGTTTCACACGGCAATAGAATATTCTATGTTTATGCATATTTATTATACTCCTCACGAATATGTGTATGAGAATATTTTCGATTTTTGTAGAGCCAATTATACTAATATTAGACTGAAATTAGATAATGCAAATTGGCAATCTGTTTTGAGAAATCAAAATAATATTGAATCGAGTATACTCAACAAATTTATAGTATATAAACACATATATATTAAAAACACAATGTAATTTAGAATGGTCTACAAAATGTTTTACATCAAATAAATAAATAAATTAGTGCGTTAAAGTTTACCGAATATGCCCTACAATCACGCTTAGACTTGACTCGGTAGAAGTAAATGCAATTTGGAGAAAAACTCATCCCTCATGCAACCTAAACAGAAAAGTAGAAGGGTTTGTTCAATTTCGTTCGATAATCCTAATGTAAAGATGTGTTATCCCTCTCTTAAAAGTTACACTAGTGGCTTAAAATCTACGCTATTTCATTCACTTTATAATCATCGATATTATATTTAAAAATTGCTTCAACACTCTTCTTATATTGATAGTTCAAAAGAAGGAAAAAACTTATCCCTATCGGCTCAATATGTACAATGGAATAGAAAACCAAGGTTTAAAATATATAAACATTTGTTTACAACTGAGGAAATTGGATCGCAGACAGAGATTTTTTTTAAAGAGTTTAGAGCTTACTTAGGAAAAGAAGAAAATAGTACACACTCACCGCGGATTCGTCCTTATCATCACGAGCCTCATCCTCTTCTTCCTGTTGCTGCTGGTCATCAATCGACTGTTTGGCATCGTCCTGTTCATTATCACTTGCACCGGACGCAGCTGTCGCAACTGCTGGAAATACTTGCTAGAAATCTTTGTTTCCAATAACGTTGCACAATAAGCTCGAGGTTTTCTTCCTTATACGGATTCTCCCCGAACATGTGATTTCTTCTCGATTTTCTTATCACACCAGTCTGAAAATGTTGGCGGCCGGCGTTTCAAAGAAACGCTTTTCCGCTGTCACCACTTGTAGCGGGCCCCCCGGCTTGGTCACTGTTTTTTTTTTCGGAATATTGATCAATCCTTTTCTTCTCACAATTTTATTTATTATTAAAAAGTCGTCACAATTCACTAGCTTTCCGCCCTTAGAATCGTTCTTAAGGAATCGATGGAGACACTTTCACTTTTCCCTCGATTCTGATCGCGTATGTGGGTGGTTCCACCAATTTCCCGAAATATACTTTATCCACCTATACTTTATCCACCTTATATCACTATCAAACACTCTCGACCCGAATTGGCCCGCTCGTCAATTTGGCAGAAAATGCCCACTGAACTTTGAACGAAAATGTCGGAAACGAACGCCACACCTCCTGGAACAGACCGTCAGAACAGCGCGCGTCGTACACACCCGGACACCTCCTGTAACGAATCGTCAGAACTGCGCCCTCGCCGCCAGCGATCGGGGCGTTTAATCGCGCTCCCGCGGGGAACTCAATCTCCCAATCTGAAAATAAAGAGAGAAAAGAGAAAAGCCAAAACGAGCGTTGCTCTGGCTCAGTTAGTACAGCCATGTGACCGAGACCTTGTTGGGGCGTTCAGTCAGCGCTGTCGGGTGACACACAAACAAAAATTAAAACAAAAACATTCTCCGGCATTGGAGCACATTAACGAGCAACAAGCAGTAAGGTTCTTGGCTTCTGCTTACATCGCTTGTTTCTGGTTAACCTAGTGAAAACCCACATCTGATGTAATCCACTAACTTGCGTGGAACATCATCGAAAAATAAAAGGGTTCTGTCTTAGATCAATGGTGATCATTGATCTTTCGAATTATTCAATATGGGGAGGGGAATGCTTCCTTCGGTCGGCAGGACCGCTACAAGTTGTTCAGAATTTGAGGGATTTAGGCAGGAGATTTTGAACTCCATTAGGGGAATCAAGGTTTCCTTACAAATCACAAAAAAAGGAGACTTCGCGTTTTGCCGGAAACTCTTTTAGACAGCCCTGTCGTCCTGCTTAGTCGCGCTTAGTCGACGACTAAGAAGCTTTTCTCAGATTTTTTTTTAGAATTTTTCACCCGAAGACATAAAAAATAATGTATGAAATCAACAACAATCTAACGCCCCATAAGATATCAATCGAAATTTTCAACCGGTACTTACCAACGCCCTGGAGTAATTTAAACCTATTTGCATAGAATTTCATATATATCATGAGCATATCACCGCCCTGTAGAAAATCAATCGAAATTTATGAGTTGTATCAACGCCCTAGAGTAATTTCACCACATCGAATGGAAATTCCAGGCATTATCAACGCCTTAGAATAATTTGACCTTATTCCACATATATCAAAATCGAAAACTCCAAGCAGTATCAACGCCCTGGAGTAATTTGTCCCATATAGAGCCGTAACATCCTAACGCCCTGTATGAAATCAATTAAACTTTCAAGCTTTTTCAACGCCTTGGAGTAACTTGACCTCACCTTATGTAGACCAAGTGCATCTTTACGCACCACATCACTTGAATGGTCCGAGCATTATCAACGCCCTAGAGGAATTTGGACTCATGCCATGTAAATCAGATGCATCTTAACGCCCTAAGGGACAAATGTCAAGATGTATAAATGCCCTTGATAATTTTACCTTGTCATACGTAGATATGGTGCACCTCAATGCCCTGCATCGATTGAAAACTCCAATCTGTATTGACGCCTTAGAGTAATTTAAACTTGTCTCATATAGATCAGCTGCATTTTACGACCCTGTGGGACATTATTTAAAAATTTCAAGTTGCATAAACGCCCTGGATTAATTTGACTTCATCCCATGTAAATCAAGTGCATCTTGACGCCCTGTATGACATCAATCGAATATTCCAAGATTTATTAACGCCCTGGAGTGATTTGACTTTGTTCCATGTAAATACGTTGCATTTTAACGCCCTGTGGGACAATTGTCAAAATATATAAACGCCCTCCACTAATTTGACCTTGTCTTACGTAGATCAGGTGCACCTCAATTCCCTGTATCGATTGAACATTCCAATCTGTATTGATGCCCTGGAGTAATTTGACCTTGCCTCACGTAGATCTTAGATAAGGTGCATATTAACGCCCTGTAGGACATCAATTGAAAATTCCATGCTATATCATCGTCCTGAAGTAATTTGGACTCGTGTCATGTAAATCAACTTTATGTTAACGCCCTGTTCGATATCTATTTTCCTTGTATTTTGACCTTGTTGTCTTACGTAGATCAGGTGCAACTTAATGCTCTGTTTCCATTGAAAATTCCAAGCTGTATCAACGCCCTGGAGTATTTTGACCTCATTCTATGTAGATCAGGTACATCCCAACACCCTATAGGACATAAATTAAAAATTCCAAGCTTTAGCAACGCCCTGGAGTAATTTGGCCTTCTTTCACGTAGTTCAGAAACATTTTAACGCTTTGTATAACATCAATCGATCAAGCTATATCAACGGTCTGAAGTGATTTGACTGAATTCCATATTGATCTTTGTGAGATCTGGAGCATATTTACGCCCTGTTGAAAATCAATTGAAATTTCTTAGCAGTATCAACGCCCTGCAGTAATTTGACTGGAGTGACTGACTTATTCTTTGATGATCAGGTACATCTCAACGCCCTGTATGACATTAATTGAAAATTCCAAGCTCTATCAATATCCTGCAGTAATTTAACCTTAGTCCACATTAATAAATTGAATCGTAACGCCCCGTAAAAATCAATCAATTTTTTTAATCTGTATCAACGCCCTGTTTCACGTAGATAAACTGCAACTTAACGCCCTGTAGAAAACCAATTAAATTTTGCTTGCTTTGTGACCTTAACTAATGTATATCAAGTGAAGAGTAGTGTTTGGTTCTTTCATTTTTATATGTTGTGTACACTGAGAGGCAAAATAAAGTGCCCACCTCACCAGTTTTCGAATTTCTCTCATTGATTTGGTTCAAATTAAAGTTAACACACTTCAATCTTTTTTGATATTTTATTTTTGATATTCTTTTAAAGTTGCACTTACGAAATTTTGATAAAAAAATAATTTTACTCAAAGAAAAAGAAAATCAATTTGTATTGAAAAAAAAAAAATAGCTTGAGCTTGAGCTTGATTGGCCGCCCGTGGATGCACTCCAGTATCGCCAGATCAGCTGCACTTACACAAGGAACCATCCGAATGACTGCTTGGGACTAACAGGCATCCTCAGTGTATAAGTGCTGGTGATCTTCTATTTTTAGGCAACAATGGCACCTGCCAGGTCAGAATGCAGACCAATGAGGGGAAGGGGGAGGAATTGATGATGCATTGAACTGACTCCCACGTAGACCGTATATTCCACTGCATCCACGTCAGTTCATGCGGGAGTGTATGGATTGGGGGAAAGGCATGGCAGATAGGTTTGCTTTTGTGGTTAGCAGACTGCCTATGTATCAGGCGTAAGAAAGGCGTGCGCGTGGAAGTAGGAAGCGTTAGGGAAACGGTTTCTTGTCCGTCTCTGGTTCTAGCGTTTGCTATGAACGAATAGTTTGAGTGTGATATATTTAGAATGGAAGATAGAAGCAAGCGAGAGATATACAACTACAAAGTACGAGGAAAGGGACGGGCCTGGGATTGAACCCATGACCTTCTGCATATGAAGCAGAAGCGGTAGCCATCAGACCACCAACCCTGTATTGAATTTGTATTGAAAAAAAAAAAAAAAAAAAAAGGTCTGGGCTTTGTGGAGGCCATTTCAGCGGTTTAATCCGACAAGATCGGAAGAAAGACTTGGTCTTCTTGGCAGTATGCTTCGGGTCGTTGTTCTAGAGAAATATGAATTTCTCTTCAAGGCCCGTCTGGATCAGCGAAATCTCCAGATTTTCCCGCAAGATGTTTATGTAGGAATCTGCCGTCATTTTTCCGTCGATTTTCACGAGGCTTCCTACTCCACTCCATGAAAAACACACCCAGACCATCACATTTCCTCCTCCATGCTTCACCGTTCCTTGGATGTGGCGCTCTGCACCACACACGAGCCCGCCGCTTTCGGTTAAACAGCTCGAGCTTCAGGAGCGCTACATCCAAGGAACGGTGACGCATGGAGGTGTGATGTGATGAAATGTGATGGTCTGGGGTTTTTCGTGGAGTGGAGTAGGAAGCCTCGTGAAAATCGACGGAAAAATGACGGCAGATTCCTACATAAACATCTTGCGGGAAAATCTGGAGATTTCGCTGATCCAGACGGGCCTTGAAGAGAAATTCATATTTCTCTAGAACAACGACCCGAAGCATACTGCCAAGAAGACCAAGTCTTTCTTCCGATCTTGTCGGATTAAACCGCTGGAATGGCCTCCACAAAGCCTAGACCTCAACCCTAGACTGGCCCAGCTCAGTATGGGAGAAAAATAAAGTTGTATGATTCCACGGGGCACCCCCAGGATTATTTCTTGGGGTAAGAGGAAGCCTTTCTGAAAAATTCAGCTCATTTGGTCGTTCCATGAGCTGGCGCATTTGAATTGAAATTAATATGGGATTTTCAGCTCAAACATATGAGCAACAGCACATCATCTACTGTTTGGTTCAGGAAAATTAATGATCGCGTTCAATTGGACCCAGAATGTCAAAAACACTACTTGATGTAATAGCGAAGAATATTGTAGAAGATTGTACCATGATCAAAATTAATAAAGTTTGTGTTTTAACCATCTGAAGTATATCATGCAATACTGCTTGTATTTCTTCAACATAGCTTGGAGGTAGCCACTAAACGCATCATAGCCTCCTATGACGCTGGGCGAGCTGAGGCACATGTCGCATGCATATAAGTGACTGTACGGGAGTGCTGATCTAAGCCTAACTTTCAACAACTGAAAGAGTAATGAAAATGAGATTAAATCCAGATACAACCTTCTGCAATTATGTTCATTAGAGTATCAACTAGTGTATTTGTCATTCTGGGCTTATTTGAACGTGCACAATTAGTATACGGAACGAACCAGTGACATAGGATCAATCTTCAATATATTTGAGACGAATATCCCATACAAACTTCAAATCGAATGCGCCAGCTGGTGGAGCAACCAATTGAGTTGAAATTTTGAGAGAGCGTTTCTCTTACCCTAAGGCTTATATCTAGGGGGTGCCCCGTTGAGTTTTACAACTTTTTTGTTTAAGGGCCAGTCTACTCAACCCCATCGAGAATTTGTGGGCGATTCTCGATGCCAGGGTTGACAAAACTGGTGTTACCAACAAAAATAATTATTTTGGAGCCTTGGAGCGCGCCTGGGAAGAACTAGAACCACAACACCTACAAAACCTGGTGAAAAGCATGCCGAAGCGCCTTCAGCAAGTCCTTAAGGCCAAAGGAGGACACATTAACTATTAAACTGCTCTTTATTTTTCTTAAATCATCTTTTCTGGGGCCAAGAAGGAAGTGGGCACTTTTTTTTGTCACTATTTTTTTTCAGTACAAATTGATTTTCTTTTTCTTTGAGTAAATTTTTTTTTTATCAAAATTTCATAAGTGCAACTTTAAAAGAATATCAAAAATAAAATATCGAAAAAGATTTAAGTGTGTTAACTTTAATTTGAACCAAATCAACGACAGGAATTTGAAAACTGGTGAGGTGGGCACTTTATTTTGCCACTCAGTGTATAATATCTATAGTTTGCCCTTACTACCCAAGTAACCATAGAGCTGTATATAGTTGCATTATTCTTACTTTATATGCTACTATAAAATGTATCATATAAAGTCATACTGCGTTATATGTCTCATTAAAGCAGTATTAAAGTGGAAAAGGGCGCCACTACAGTTTCAATACGGCTACATTTACTAGCACTTTATTGGCTATTGCTAAAGTATAGTTACTGCCTGTACCGTACAACAGCTTTAGACAAAGTGTATTTAATGCATGAAGGAAAGAATAGGCGATGTACATTTAAGGCTTCATTGCATTTTCAAGTGTAAAATTGATGTTTAAATTTGCATGCATGCATGAAGAACAAAACATACAATAAAAAAATAATATTTTTGGTTTTAATCCATTGGTTGTTCGTTGTTGGAATTTCCTATTGGAATTTATTAGTTCACATATATTTTTTCTAATTAGACTATTTTGATTAATTCCTCTGCCGGGATTCGAACCAAGAGTACCTGTGGCATATTATCGATGACCTGGCGCACCTGTGCTCTGAACCATATATGCTGCATGTCTTGGTTGGTAAAAATGTGCAACACTTAAAACAGCACCCGCTCATTTCCAGTTGTAAGTTGGTGAACATTCTTGCACGCCCAAGCTGTAACTGTGTCTGTCACTTTTTTGCTGTTCAGACTTTGTTTTGTTTCCATTTTGTACGGCTGAACCATTTCTGCATCTAATCATTAGGATCTTTTTCACAAAAACAGTGAGTTATCCGGGATTATTCCACATAATTATATTAGTACTCATTCAATTGCTTCTAGGAATGCCCAGGACAGCAATTAATACCCCGCGAAAAGCCACTGTTTACCGCAATCTCGACAAATCTGCTGCCGGAGGTGTACAGGCTATAGTGGATCTGATGCTGAATCTACGTCCTCAACAAAACTCTGAAATTCAATAGTATGCAGCAGCAGGAATTTGTTGAAATGGGCGATACGTTGACTGTTTAGTCAAAAATAAACTAAAGACAACATTATTCCAACGAATGGAGTTCCGATTTAACGAAAATTTCTCCAGTTCCTTAGATTTGCTACTGGTTCCCTCTTTTTTACGTATATCATTAGAGATAGAAGATGATACATTATCTCCATAGAAGTCAAAGAAATTTCCATTACAAAAATATTCTGGGAATTGAATCCAGATACCGTCATGGCTCCATTTTGTTACCGCTAAGCTAAAAGAAGAAGTAAAAATATAGCATTGACTTCGCCGTATTTGTTGCAATGAAGCATTGAGTAATGTGATGCAATGAAGCATTGACTGGTGACCGTATATCACCCATTAATGCACGTTTTATTGCAACAATAAAGCAATGCTTCATTGCAATCACAATGTGGAATTAGAGCATTACTGCACGCATATTGTTGAATAAGAGTAATGATGTATTGCACTCACTGAATTACAGTTAAATTACGGTAATGCTTTAATGCTTGCGGTTACTTGGGTATTTATCAAACGATTGTGCCACTTTTCCTCGAATGTCCTTTCCGCGAATGACAGTTTCCAGAATAACCCTTTTCCTCGAATGCCATTTTTCCGAATGTTTTGTCTCTTCGAGAAGTGATGCAGTTCATGAAGGTGCAAGAATAGTTCTCAGTGTGCGTATCAGAAGACTGGTCCGTTCACTACCCTGAGTTGTGAAATGGGATCCCTTAATTTAATGGATATCACTATGGATGTATGTGCTTGATCCCTAATATTTGGTATTGTTAATGAAAATGTTGGTTAAATTATCTCGAGAAATCCTTCGATAAAATCACGTGAGCATTAAGAAGCCCAAGACTACTCTCGAAATTTGATGAAATATGGTATAGTTTGAAAATGAAAGAATCTTCAACTTATATGTGCTTATGACAGTCAGTTAATACCCTTTTTTCTGGACCAATAATTTTCATGTGATAGAGATAAATTTCATAATCAAATGTGCACAACGAGCAGCATTTTTGTGTTTTCAAATTTGATGAAATAGGTTTGAAAACCATCTGTAATTGATACTTCTAAATTCCAAGATTCACTAATATATCTTTCGAAAAACATACCGTTTTGCTTCGAAATCCGGACACCTAAGAGGCAGTGCAACTTCATACTTGAATTTCATAAGCAAATTCTTGTATATCTTGAAGCTATAAAATATTTCCACACCGTACATAGTTCAATTTTTGTTGCTGTGCAAAGAAAAATACAATGTTTGAGGAATATCTCACTACCTAAAATAAAAAAAGTTCCATTGTATGTCTTGCTTCGAAATCCGGACATCGCTTTCGAGCTGATTCAAATTCCGGACACATTTGCTTCGGATTCCGGACACTCATATTTAATTAAAAACTCAAAGATTTTGTAAGTATTTCATTCAAATAGAATTTTTAGCATTTCATAAGGTTATATCACTTTTAAGGTTATATCACCAGCTTTCAGTATTGACTATTAAACAGTTAAAACTGATGTGAAAAACAAAGACAAATCACACAACTCTTTTCTATCGCCGCATGAGATTCAGTGACGTGCGACATCTGAAACTTAACGAGACATATTGTTTTCAAATTATTTTTTCCGAAACGGAAGGTAACAATTTAGTTTTTTTTTCCGAATGTACTCTTAATCATTTTTACAATCTTCAATTGTCCATTTTGATCATTATGATTAAAAAAGAGGCACATTTTAATTCACATTCTCGGATGTCCGGCTTTTGAAGCAGCTGGAAATCATGCTTCGTAATCCGGACACTTGAAGTTAACCGTTAATTAAGAAATGTTCATATGAATACCGGAAAATTTCACTAGCTTGAGCTTGAGCTTGAGCTTGAGCTTGATTGGCCGCCCGTGGATGCACTCCCGTATCGCCAGATCAGCTGCACTTACACAAGGAACCAACCGAATGACTGCTTGGGACTAACAGGCATCCTCAGTGTGTAAGTGCTGGTGATCTTCTATTTTTAGCCAACAATGGCACCTGCCACGTCAGAATGCAGACCAATGAGGGGAAGGGGGAGGAATTGATGATGCATTGAACTGGCTACCACGTTAACCGTATATTCCACTGCATCCACGCCAGTTCATGCGGTAGTGTATGGATTGGGGGAAAGGCATGGCAGAGAGGTTTGCTTTTGTGGTTAGCAGACTGCCTATGAATTAGGCGTAAGAAAGGCGTGCGCGTGGAAGTAGGAAGCGTTAGGGAAACGGTTTCTTGTCCGTCTCTGGTTCTAGCGTTCGCTATGAACGAATAGTTTGAGTGTGATATATTTAGAATGGAAGATAGAAGCAAGTGAGAGATATACAACTACAAAGTACGAGGAAAGGGACGGGCCTGGGATTGAACCCATGACCTTCTGCATATGAAGCAGAAGTGGTAGCCATCAGACCACCAACCCCGTCTAGAATACCGGAAAATTTCACTAGCTGAGAACAAAAACATCCTTTTTTCCTCTTGTTAGTTACGTTTAACAACACAAAAACATATGTTGACTATGAAAACTTCTAGCACATATCCGAGCACCAACCTTAAGAAATTGTTTATCAGGCGGAAAATAAAATGACGATTTCACGCGCAGTTTATTTTTATTTTAGTGTTTATGATTTTAAGGCCTACTGCGATACGTTGACATTCACAATAATCATTTAAAATCAAAGAATCGAACTGAGTGTTAACATTACAGTTACACTTTCTTAAACATGGCAAAAAATAAGAAAATGTTCAAGGTGTCCGGCTTTCAAAGCGTCCGGCAATTTGATACAAAACGGTACAGAAGATAAAACCAATGCGAAATATATTGAAAACCAGAGAAATTGTTGACTTTTTTCCATATTGTTATCACCTTAAC
This sequence comes from Aedes aegypti, assembly GCF_002204515.2. NCBI lineage: Eukaryota > Metazoa > Arthropoda > Insecta > Diptera > Culicidae > Aedes > Aedes aegypti. The sequence continues at coordinate 188,353,906 of NC_035109.1, forward strand.
AGCGATATTTTATTTGTAATTTAAGCTGTAAAGGGCGCAACGTCTACCAGCAATCCTACTACGCCTATGACTGGCTCGGCCGTAGACATCGACCACACCCATAGCACATAGAAAGGATTGGCCGTCAAATGTCATATACGCGGAACAATAGATGAACTAGGGAATAGAAGAAAGCATTAGTTATCTGGATCGCTGCAAAATTTGTTATTCCTACAGAAAGTTAAATTAATTACCCTATACTTATTATTCTAAAATTCACTTATTCCTAATTGGTAAGACATGGAAGTAAATTGATTATTCTAATTATTCTTAACGCAAAATTACATTAGAACAGGAATTTGAACGTTGAGAAAATAGAGAAACCGACGTATCAATTAAAACTCTTTTGAGCTGCGAGGTGAGGAAACAAACAGCTAATCTCATGCAATATTTTTAATTAAAACTAAATTCTATAAGGTTTCTACATCTCAATATTGGAAGACCACTATTGGAAATCATATTGTTGTGCGATAGTGCAAAGCTACTATTGTAAGTATTACAAGTATGTATTCCGAAATAACCTCAAACTAAAGCCCTGTTATATCGTCGCAGGAATTTTGTAATTCATTGAATAAAGTCTTCACAAAATCGAGATCTTGTCATCTATCGCCAACAACTTTACAAAATTCAATATCGACTAAGAATGGCAAGTCAAAGGTCTAAAGGAAGCTCCCAAGATCAACACTCCGCCGGCGCGAGAGGACTTCTAGCCGATGTCGGTGATGCGGGTAGAAACGGTAACAGCCATCCGGAATCTGTAAATTCGGAGAAGACGAGGAGACAGTTGGAGCACGCTGCTCAATCCAAGCAATCAGTTCAGCGAGGGCAAGCAGTACCACAGAAGGTAGTCCAACGTGAAGGTGGGTCTCAGTTGGCGTTCACCGTAGAATTCCCTGCTAATCAACATGCAAAAGGAGCCAGAACGGTGAGTACTGAGAAAGGAGCAGTTCAAGGGCCCTCCAAAACTCGAGCGAGTGTATCGACCCATGATGTTCAAGCCAAGTCAGCTCTTCCTATGCTTGCGGATGGTGTCCAGCCACGACGGAATCCCCCGCGCCGCGCTCGCCAAAAGACTGCCAATAGATGTGCATTATGTGAGATGCCCGATAACGACAGAATGGTACAATGCGACGAATGTGAGTTATGGTGCCATTTCAATTGCGTTCAAGTGGGTGAATCGATAGCTGAGGTGAGTTGGTTTTGCCCTGGTTGTGCTAATGTGACAATAATGAAGACCCCAAGCGAGTTGAATCCGCCCCCCAATGACGGAGCTTCGAACAAGTCAGTTGGTAGATCGAGCAGGAGAAGCGAGGCAGCGCGAAAAATCGAGCTGCAGCTTCAAAAGCTGGAGGAGGAAAGGAAACTACAGCTCAAGTATCTGGAGCAGATGTACAGTTTGTTGGAAGAACTGGAGAGCGAACGTTCGTCGGTAGTAAGCGATCTGGAATCTCTAGCAGAAAATGCGTCTAAAATACAGCGGTGGATGGAAGATACGGAAAACTGCGGCGATGATTCCGGTCTTGTAGATGTGGTTCCTGAAGGTGATCCTGGAGCGAACGGCGTTTTATATGGAGAATTAATGCCAAACAACCCGAGATATAGCGTGTCGGTACGGACTAACCCAGGAGAGCATGCACAGTCAACTGGAAGACCAACCTAAGTAGTGTGTAATAGGCAACAAAATCCGACCACGAGCTTTCAGCGTTCACAGCGTCTACCAAATCTTCGCCCGGAAGTACGATTCCAGCCCACAACCCGCAGGGAAACAGGAACCTTCGTGGATGGTTTAAACTTCATTCCCAGACAAGGATCCACTCCAGTTCATCCGTCAAGAATCATGGAGCCGCCGGTTATGGAAGATGGTTAAGGTATCGTCTATTCTCTCAACCGAAGCCAGTTAGCTGCTAGACAAGCCGTATCGAAGGATTTGCCGGAGTTTAGCGGAAACCCGGAAGATTGGCCACTGTTCTTTACAATTTTCAACTCGTCCACTCAGCTTTGTGGATTTTCAAATGAGGAGAACATGCTCAGGCTCCGTAAGTGCCTCAGGGGAAAAGCCTTGGAAGCAGTTAAATGCCGCTTACTCCATCCTTCAAGTGTTCAAGGAGTAATGTCCACCTTGAAAATGTTATACGGACGGCCAGAAACGATCATACAGGCGATCGTTCGGAAAATTCGCGCACTTCAGCCCCCCAGTATCGAAAAACTAGATACCGTTATCCAATTCGCGTTAAATGTGGAGAATCTAGTCGCCACCGTTGAGGCTTGCGAGATAGGAGACTTTATGTACAACGCATCGCTAAGATATGAGTTGGTTGAAAGGCTTCCACCAACGTTACGTCTGGACTGGGCAAAAACCTCTAGAGACAATCCTTCTCCTAACCTCTCGGACTTCAGTTTATGGTTACGATCTATTGCGGAAGACGCCAGTAAAGTTTCAATTTCCGCAGGGATCGACAGTCGTACCAGAACGGGAAAAAGAGATGGCTACATCAATCTTCATGCTGAAGTGGACCAGCCCACAAATAAGCTAACAACCAACCAGGTACCAATTAAATCTTTTCTCCAAAAGGAGTCCGCCAGAGAATGTGTCAGCTGCAAAGGAAGCTGTACAACGCTTGCTCAGTGCAAACGGTTCAAGGAACTTAGTTGCGAATCTAGATGGGCAGTAGTGCGTGAATTTAAAGTATGTCGGAAGTGCCTAAGGAAGCATAACGGACCCTGCAAGTGGAAGAAGGAGTGTGGCACCGACGGCTGCTCGTATTTGCACAATCCACTTCTACACAATGTGAAAAAGGATTCGAATGCCTCCACTCCCGGTCCAGTCCCCTCATCAGTTCAAAATAATGTTACTACGAATTCAAGCTGCAATGTTCATCAAGGTCAGTCCACGATTCTGTTCAGAATCATCCCGGTGCTTCTTCATGGTCCAACAAAATCCTTGCGTACCTACGCCTTCGTAGATGATGGGTCGGAGCTCACATTGATGGAGCAGAGTTTGGCTGACGAAATAGGGGTTGAAGGCACGAAAAAGTCACTGTGTCTGCGATGGACTGGAGGTGCCAATCGAACGGAGAGTCTTTCGCAAATAGTGAATCTACAAATCTCAGGCGTAACGAACCCCTCTAAAAAATTCCCGCTTGCAGAAGTGCACACAGTCGAAAGTCTGCAACTCCGACCACAGACACTTCGAGTTTCCGAGATGCAACAAAAGTATCGTCACCTGGAAGGTTTGCCCTTGGAATCGTATGAAGATGTCAGCCCACGACTGCTAATTGGTCTGGCTCACGCAAGCCTGGGAAACGTTACAATGTCTCGGGAAGGAAAACCCAATGAGCCAATAGCGATCAAAACTCGATTGGGCTGGACGATCTATGGAAGTTGTTCCAGAGATACGAACACCTATGGGCAGATCAACCATCACAGGGTCCAGCTCTGTGAATGCGATCATAAAACAGATCAACATCTACATGAGGCAATGAAACAATATTTTTCATTGGAAAGCATTGGTATCAGTAAGCCGAACCAACTGTTGTTATCTAACGACGATCAAAGAGCAAATGACTTGCTGCAATCGCTTACTAAACACGTTGACGGGCGTTACGAATCCGGCCTCTTATGGCGATATGAAAACGTGAGGCTCCCGGAAAGCAAATATATGGCACTGAAACGATGGGAGTGTCTTGATCGTCGAATGCAGAAAGATAATGGGCTTGCTCAGGCGCTGAAGGTGAAGATAAATGATTACTTAGTTAAGGGGTACATAAGGAAGCTTACAGATAAAGAATTATATGGACAACGGGTAAATACCCTGTCCAGCAGTTGGTGTCTACTACCTACGAGGGCTTCGTGATCGCCAAAGTAAACGGGGTCCTCTTCTGTAGCTGCTATGCGCCTCCGAGTTGGTCGACCGAGCGGTTCACGCAGATGCTGGACTGCATGACGACCGCGCTGACAGGGCGAAGGCCAGTTGTAATAGCGGGTGACTTCAATGCCTGGGCCGTGGAATGGGGAAGCCGTAACACGAACCAGCGAGGTCAAATCCTGCTAGAGGCACTGGCCGTGCTAGATGTCGATCTGGCTAATGTTGGTGCCAAAAGTACCTTCAGCCGTAACGGAGCGGAGTCGATTATCGACGTTACTTTTTGTAGTCCTGGCCTAACGAGTAGTTCGAACTGGAGGGTAGACGATGCCTACACTCACAGCGACCACCTGGCGGTTCGCTACAGTATCGACTACAACAACAGCAGGCAGCGGGTTGAGGAAGCGGCTAGGTCAAGGCCAAGCCCTCGTAGGTGGAAGACATCGTACTTCGATGATGAAGTACTTAGGGAGGCGCTCCGCCGTGAGCGTAACCTACTCGGCCTAAGCGGGGACGAACTGGTAGCGGTGCTTACGCGTGCATGCGATGCGACCATGCCTAGAAAAGTCCACCCTAGGAATGGGAGACCACCGACATACTGGTGGACTCAAGCTATTGCGAACCTGCGCCGTGCCTGCCTACGGGCCAGGAGACGGATGCAGCGAGCACGTACCGAGCAGGAGCGTGAAGAACGACGGCCGGTGTTCACCGCTGCCAAAGTCGCGCTGAAGTCTGAGATAAGGGCAAGCAAAAAGGCCTGCTTCGAGGGACTCTGTCAGAGTGCCAACGCGAACCCGTGGGGTGATGCCTACAGGATCGTAATGGCGAAGACAAGAGGTGCAATTGCTCCTACGGAGCAGTCTCCACAGATGCTGGAGGGGATCATCGAGGGGCTCTTCCCGCGCCACAACCCTAGCCCATGGCCTCCTTTTGTAGGACAGCCGGGGATTGGGGCTGGTGATGAGGATGGAGTAACTGATGAGGAACTTGTAGGGATTGCAAAATCCCTAAGCATGGGGAAGGCACCAGGTCCGGACGGAGTTCCAAACCTGGCCCTCAAAGTCGCAATCTTGGAGGCTCCCGGTATGTTCAGATCTGCTATGCAGATATGCCTGGACGAGGGAGTATTTCCAGATGCGTGGAAGAGGCAGAGCCTGGTACTATTGCCAAAGGCGGGGAAACCACCCGGTGACCCGTCGGCGTATAGACCAATGCTTGATTGACACGGTGGGGAAAGTGCTCGAGAAGATCATCCTCAACAGACTGTCGAGGTACACCGAGGGTGTAAATGGTCTCTCAGGCAACCAGTTCGGCTTCCGGAAAGGGAGGTCCACTGTAGACGCTATTCTGACGGTTAAGAAAACCGCTGAGATAGCACTCCAGCGTAAGAGGAGGGGTATTCGCTACTGCGCAGTAGTGACTCTGGATGTAAGGAATGCATTTAATAGTGCCAGTTGGGCGGCTATTGCTGATGCGCTCCTGCGTCTGAGGATACCCGAGTACCTGTATAAGATTGTCGGAAGTTACTTCCAGAATAGGGTATTAGTCTATGACACAGAGGTGGGTCGGAAGTGCTTTCACATAACCTCAGGAGTCCCGCAAGGTTCCATCCTGGGTCCGGTGTTATGGAATGTCATGTACGACGAGGCGTTGAAATTCCCGGCGGGTGTGGTCATCGTTGGCTTTGCCGACGATATTACGCTGGAGGTCTACGGTGAATCGATCGAAGAAGTGGAATTGACTGCAGCCCACTCGATCGCAATTGTGGAGGAGTGGATGAGCTCCAGGAAACTGGAATTGGCTCACCACAAAACGGAGGCAGTTGTTGTCAACAACCGAAAGTCGGTGCAGCAAGCGGTGATCAGTGTAGGCGACTGCACAATCACTTCGAAGCGCTCCGTCAAACACTTGGGGGTGATGATCGACGACAAGCTTACCTTCGGTAGCCATGTCGATTATGCCTGCAAGAGAGCCTCCACAGCTATTGTGGCACTGTCCCGGATGATGTCCAATAGCTCTGCGGTGTACGCCAGCAAGCGTAAGCTTCTGGCCAGTGTCGCCTCGTCCATACTGAGGTATGGTGGCCCGGCTTGGGGCACGGCTTTGAGTACCGATAGCTACCGTAGCAAGCTAGAGAGTACTTATAGGCTAATGTGCCTGAGGGTTGCGAGCGCGTACCGTACCGTGTCACACGATGCACTTTGTGTCATCACCGGTATGATGCCTATTGGTATCCTTATCATGGAAGACATAGAGTGCTTCGAAAGGCGCGGCACAAGAGGCATACGCAGGACTGCCAGACTGGCCTCCATGGTCAAATGGCAGCGTGCGTGGGACAGTTCCACTAAGGGAGTGTGGACTCACAGGTTGATTCCGAGGTTAGATATCTGGGTCAATAGGCGCCATGGGGAACTAACATTCCACCTAACACAGGTCCTTTCGGGTCATGGATGCTTTAGACAATATCTACACCGTTTCGGTCATGCGGGTTCTCCCGAATGTCCAGTTTGTGCAGGTTTAGAGGAAACGGCGGAACACGTTTTGTTCGTGTGCCCGCGTTTCCGCACAATGCGTGACCGCATGTTTGCCACATGCGGTCGGGACACGACTCCGGACAATTTGGTCCAGAGGATGTGTGCAGACGAGTTTGGCTGGAATGCCGTTTCATCGGCTATCACCCACATCGTCTCGGAACTCCAAAGGAGGTGGCGTGTGGACTCGAGGAGTGACTAGTGCAGACGCTAATCAACAGGTGGTCCAAGGGTTCGCAGTCGGCTACGTAGGTCATACCGGTGCCCTACGGTCGAAATCGACCCTTACAGCGATTAAGTGGCCGCGGGGAGAACATCCTGGTAGCGCTGCTGTCGTGGCGCCGGCCTACTGGGTGGATACGAGCCTCTGGTTGTTCGGGGCAGGTGGAGGCCCCTTCGTCAGCAATCCCAGCTCGTGCTAGCTGATAGGGCCTGAGCCTTCAGTAGGTCAAATTGCGAAGCCCGCAGTATCAGTTCTTGATACCTGCGGTGCAGCTGGGCGCGGGCTTAGTGGTCGACCCTGCCCGCCTTCAGCGGACAACGGGAGGTGAGGACCACCCGGGAAGCTGGCAATGCGCCAGCATGCTACCTTGGTGGACCCCCATAAGCGTGTCATCGATGTTCGTTGCTGCATGGCTACGCAGCTAACCTGGAGGATGCGATGTGCAATAGCCCCTCTCCGAAGCAATGCCTTCTTGGTGGTCCCGAAGAGACGAAGGGTTTGGCGGCAATGGAAATGGTTTAGTGGGTCGGGGGTGTAGTCCTGTTTACTGCTTGTACGTAGTAAATGGTCCCCAACCCCACACTCCCGGACCTCGGTCCGGAGTCTGTTGAGCAGATTATCCCCCCATTGCTTAGAAGGAAAAAAAAAAAAAAAGATAAAGAATTAGAGACCTGCCATAATAGAGTATGGTACCTACCGATGTTTCCAGTAGTAAATCCCAACAAACCCGGTAAGACACGACTTGTCTGGGATGCAGCTGCCACCTCCCATGGAGTTTCGCTAAATTCAGTCCTTCTGAAAGGACCAGATCAGTTGACATCTCTCCTATCAGTTTTAATTCAGTTCCGTGAGTACCGTGTGGCAGTCTCCGGTGACATCCGTGAGATGTATCATCAAGTCCTGATGAGGACTGAGGATCAGCACTGCCAACGCTTTTTTTGGGAAGACAACGAGTCGGATGCAACGCCGAGTACATACGTCATGCAAGTGATGTCGTTTGGAGCCTGCTGCTCGCCCAGTACAGCACAGTACGTAAAAAACACTCACGCAAGGCAATTTGCACTGGAATCTCCAGAAGCTGTTCATGCTATCGTTCATCAGTACTATGTTGACGACATGCTGGTAAGTGCTGAGACAGAAGATCAAGCGATACAACTAGCTGCCGATGTGAAGAAGATTCATCAATCTGGAGGCTTTGAAATGCGTAATTGGGTGTCCAACTCTCCGAAGGTTGTCGCTGCACTAGATGGTTCGGAAACTAAAGAGAAGAACATGAGCATCGGAGAAACCAATACCACAGAAAAAGTGCTAGGGATGTGGTGGGATACTAGTCTAGATTGTTTCACGTATAAAATATCCTCTCGTCATGATGCGGATTTGCTGACAGGCAATAAACGGCCAACAAAACGCGAGGTCCTACGAACGTTAATGATGGTATTTGATCCACTTGGTTTAATCAGCCACTTCTTGATGTTTCTCCGGGGGCTTCTTCAAGAAATCTGGAGATCATCTGTCGAGTGGGATGAGCCGATTCACGATATACACTTCGAGAAGTGGTTGACCTGGTTGCGAGTACTCCCGCAAATTTCAAACATCAGGATACCGCGATGTTATCGAACCGCTACATCTATAGGAAAAATTACAGAAGTTCAAATGCACACCTTCGTAGACGCAAGCGAAAATGGTTTTGCGGCTGTTGTCTACCTACGCTTTCAAGAAGGAACAACAGTAGAGTGTGCTTTAGTAGGAGGAAAAGCCAGGGTTGCCCCGTTAAAATTCCTATCCATACCACGATCTGAACTGCAAGCTGCGGTTATAGGAGTAAGACTGTCGGATACAATTCTCAAGTCCCTTACGACCAACGTTCAGAAGCGCTACTTTTGGACGGATTCTAGAGATGTGATCTGTTGGCTACGCTCGGATCATCGAAGATATAGTCAATATGTGGGAGTACGAATCAGCGAGATCCTGGAAACAACGAATCTTAGAGATTGGCGCTGGGTCCCGACAAAATTAAACATCGCGGACGAAGGAACGAAATGGAAGCGAACTCCAGATATGAGCAACTCATGTGGTTCTGTGGACCAGATTTCCTGCGGAAACCAGAGGAAGAATGGCCCATGGCAACTCAGTCCTTTGCAGCTACTAACACCGAGCTCCGACCGCACCTACTTCTCCACCATAAGGTTCCCGAACCAGTCATCGACATCGATCGCTTCAGCCAATGGAATGCACTTCTAAGGACCACAGCATACGTATTCAGAGCCATCAGCAATATGCAACGGTCTACTCGAACGACTCCAGTAGCGAAAGGACCTCTCACAAAAATCGAACTCTCTAAAGCCGAGAACTACCTGTATCAAATAGCCCAAAAAAGCGCTTATGCTGAAGAGATTTTAATACTGACCTCAAATTCTTCAGAACAGCTGGAAAACAGAATTCCTAAAAACAGTCCTCTTTTTCGGCTGTGTCCATTCGTAGATGAATCGGGAGTCCTGAGGATGCGTGGCCGAACGAACGTTTGCCAATTTATAGACAACCGCATTGCCAATCCTGTTATTCTTCCCCGCAAACACTATGTTACAAAACTACTCGTGCTGAACGTTCATCAGAAATTTCTTCATCAGAACCACGAGACTATCATCAATGAACTGAAGCAGCGCTACTACATCTCTCGCTTGAAAACGGTCTACAAGTCAATACGTAATAGCTGTCAGTTCTGTAAAAACGAAAGCGCCCGTCCTCAGCCTCCGCTGATGGGCGACCTACCTCTATCTCCACTTGCTGCCTACAGTCGTCCATTCAGCCATATGGGGGTGGATTACTTCGACCCAATGCTTGTATCTGTCGGCCGCCGTACGGAAAAACGCTGGGGTGTTTTAGTCACTTGCCTCACTATACGCGCGATTCATTTAGAAGTCGCACACTCACTCACAGCAGATTCGTGTATTATGGCCTTACGCAACGTTATCGCTAGGAGGGGTGTTCCATGTGTCATATATAGCGACCGTGGCACAAACTTTGTCGGGGCAAACAAAGAGCTTAAAATCGCCATCGAAAAATAAAATCAGGAGCGAATTGTGCAAGAATTCACTTCCACGAATACAATATGGAGCTTCATTCCCCCCTTGTCTCCTCATATGGGAGGGGCATGGGAGAGACTAATTCGAACGGTCAAGCAGAACCTATACAGGTTGCGCCCCAACCGTCTGCCATCAGATGAAACGTTCAGAAACATGTTGATAGAAGTGGAACACATCGTAAACTCACGACCACTAACGGAAATTCCTGTTGAAGATGACCAATCGCCTGTACTGACTCCAAATCACTTCATTTTGGGGTCTTCCAACGGGCTTCTGCCGTGGAGCTGTTTTGATGACGGAGCTACCACCCTTAAGGAAAACTGGCGCCTATCCCAAACGATGGCAAACCAATTCTGGAAACAATGGCTACACGACTACCTTCCCTCTCTAACTCGCAGAGCAAAGTGGTTCGCAAAAGTTCAACCGATTGAGATCAACGATATCGTGGTGATAGTAGACCCAAGGTTCCCTCGTAATTGCTGGCCCAAAGGACGAGTGATTGCCACAAAGGTGGCCCCAGATGGACAAGTCAGGGAAGCTACAGTACAAACCATCGAAGGGATATACGAAAGACCGGCCGTTAAGTTTGCAGTGCTAGACGTCGGCGTAGGAAGAAATGCAACTAAGATTGGTCTTCGGTGCATTGAAGGAGGGAGTGTAAAGGGCGCAACGTCTACCAGCAACCCTACTACGCCTATGACTGGCTCGGCCGTAGACATCGACCACACCCATAGCACATAGAAAAGATTGGCCGTCAAATGTCATATACGCGGAACAATAGATGAACTAGGGAAAAGAAGAAAGCATTAGTTATCTGGATCGCTGCAAAATTTGTTATTCCTACAGAAAGTTAAATTAATTACCCTATACTTATTATTCTAAAATTCACTTATTCCTAATTGGTAAGACATGGAAGTAAATTGATTATTCTAATTATTCTTAACGCAAAATTACATTAGAACAGGAATTTGAACGTTGAGAAAATAGAGAAACCGACGTATCAATTAAAACTCTTTTGAGCTGCGAGGTGAGGAAACAAACAGCTAATCTCATGCAATATTTTTAATTAAAACTAAATTCTATAAGGTTTCTACATCTCAATATTGGAAGACCACTATTGGAAATCATATTGTTGTGCGATAGTGCAAAGCTACTATTGTAAGTATTACAAGTATGTATTCCGAAATAACCTCAAACTAAAGCCCTGTTATATCGTCGCAGGAATTTTGTAATTCATTGAATAAAGTCTTCACAAAATCGAGATCTTGTCATCTATCGCCAACATAAGCCATATACCGTTTTGATTCATATTACGGACAGATTCGAATTCCGGACATTCTACTTTGTATGGGAAACATTTCACGCGAAATGTTTCAATTTTTGCTGTTCAAAAGTTCTTAATTTCAAGCCTCGTTTTAGTAAACTTTTTCCATAAATATCTTTGCAAATTTATAATGCCCAACTAACTTAGATGTCTCTTTGGTGGTTTAACGATTTCGATTGATGATTTGACTGTTCCATTAATGATTATCATGACCTGTCCGGAATTCGATTCAAAGTGTCCGGAATATGAGGCAAATGTGAGGAAGAATCATGAAAAGGCCACACATTTTGATTCATTTAAAATTATTGAAGGTGCGGAAGCGTATTCTTCACCCACCGTTCGAAATAAAAGGGCTTCCGACGCTCGATAGCGCTAAGGAATCATACAGAATGATTTATTTTGTATGCTCTATGCTGGGTTATATTTCCCTGAGTCCTTAAGTGTCCGTAATATGAATCAAAACGGTATTTGGCTGAAAATCGAACACTTCTTCTTTATGTAAAAAAATAGTTCAAATTTTCTAGATGTTCTGCTTTTGGAAAACTCAAGAAAATCTTAGTAAACTCAATTATTTGATTCATTAAAAAAAAATATCATATATTTCTCTAAGAATGCTTCATATATTACTTTTCATACAAACATTATCAAACATTCGAAACATCGAATCTCAGGTATTGATTTATTTATGTTTTACTTTAAAACTTTTCTTCGCATTATAGTCAAGTCTACATTTTTTTTCTGGGCTGACATGACTGAGAATACGCTTAATATTTCGTTAAAAATGTTCCGAGTTATGGTTGAGTAATAATCGCTGAAACGAGGTTACCTTCGGCATATATAATTAGAATTACAGTTTGCGTCGTATTTTGCCTAAATTTTTTAAAACTAGAGGAGAAGCATTAAGGTTGACTCAAATTGCTGGACCATAGCTTGACAGTTGGCAAAACAGCTCAGTTTTTGATAAATTCTATGTATTTCTTCTCGTATCTTCTTCTCATATATTCCCTGGAACACAAACAATCTTAAAAAAAAATAAATTTGAGAGAGACACAAAAACGGTTCTATGTGGCTTTTAGATTGGCACTAGATGATTCCTTTTACACTGAGTGATATGTTCTACAAGACAAAGTTTATTTCATGGATTATGATTTCTATTTGAATGGTACATCGTTATAGTATGACTCAAGAAAATCTTAGTAAACTCAATTATTTGATTCATTAAAAAAAATATCATATATTTCTTTAAGAATGCTTCATATATTACTTTTCATACAAACATTATCAAACATTCGAAACATCGAATCTCAGGTATTGATTTATTTATGTTTAACTTTAAAACTTTTCTTCGCATTATAGTCAAGTCTACATTTTTTTTCTGGTCTGACATGACTGAGAATACGCTTAATATTTCGTTAAAAATGTTAGGAGTTATGGTTGAGTAATAATCGCTGAAACGAGGTTACCTTCGGCATATATAATTAGAATTACAGTTTGCGTCGTATTTTGCCTAAATTTTTTAAAACTAGAGGAGAAGCATTAAGGTTGACTCAAATTGCTGGACCATAGCTTGACAGTTGGCAAAAAAGCTCAGTTTTTGATAAATTCTATGTATTTCTTCTCGTATCTTCTTCTCATATATTCCCTGGAACACAAACAATCTTAAAAAAAATTAAATTTGAGAGAGACACAAAAACGGTTCTATGTGGCTTTTAGATTGGCACTAGATGATTCCTTTTACACTGAGTGATATGTTCTACAAGACAAAGTTTATTTCATGGATTATGATTTCTATTTGAATGGTACATCGTTATAGTATGACTCTAGGAAATAGTCACATAGCATATACAGTAGGTATTGTTAAGGTAGATTCAATTGATACTAGGACAAAATAACATTCACTTTCTACATCAGCAAACTTTTCAACTAAATAATGTTTAAGTCCATGTACTTGATCTCTTCGTTCCATATTTCAATAGAAATGGAACACAAACTAAATACGTGCAAATGCATTTTGGTTTTCGTTCGTTAGTAATGTATATTAAAGTATTTGTGATATTTGCAATTTTTATATATTAAAATGTTGCCAAGGGTTTTTTGAATTTTCGTTTATGATCTACATAAACTGAAAGTCGAAAGCCCATTGCAACATAACCTCCACCACAGTTCTGGACAAACATTTGAAAAGGGCTCAAGAGGACTTGAGCCCTTTTTTGTAAACGTTGCTGTTGAGCCCATCTTAGCCCGCCCACGCAAACTAACACTACTATCAAGAAGATTAGTGTTAGCTCTTCCTGATAGTGGTATTGGTGAGTGTGATCGACTTGAATTGGGCCCCACAGCGTCTTGCAAAGCCATTGTTTACCAATGTCGATGTGCCCTTTTGAAATGTTTGTCAAGAGTTGATCCCTATATATTAAAATATTTGTGATATTTCTTATGAGCCGACATCATTAACGCCTGGGAATAGAAGCGCCCTCTGGGCTATAGCAACGCCCCCCTCAAAAAGGGACGACTAAGAAGCTCAAAGTTTACAACGACAGGGCTGCTTAAAGATCGCGAACTTCTTCTCAAACATCTTGAAGAGAAGAAGCACAATTTTTTTACTTATGACGACAAAACTGAACGTTTGCTCAGTCTGTCTAGTCGTCTTCAAAAGCGTCCAAAGTTACTATAAGTCACCTGAAGAGATTAAAATGGAATAATTGATCTTCTTCTTCTTTCTGGCGTTACGTCCCCACTGGGACAGAGCCTGCTTCTCAGCTTAGTGTTCTTATGCGTACTTCCACAGTTATTAACTGAGAGCTTACTATGCCAATGACCATTTTTGCATGCGTATATCGTGTGGCAGGTATGAAGATACTCTATGCCCTGGGAAGTCGAGAAAATTTCCAATCCGAAAAGATCCTCGACCAGTGGGATTCGAACACACGACCCTCAGCTTGGTCTTGCTGAATAGCTGCGCGTTTACCGCTACGGCTATCTGGGCTCCCTGGGAATAATTGATCTACTTGGATTTTTCCCAGTCCAAGTAATCATTATGAAAAAGAGAACCCAATCTGCCATTGTTCGGAAAGGGCTTTTTCAAGAATATTATTTAGTTCACTTTAACAAAAAAGAACTAAATAATAAATAATAAACATTCCCCTAATTACAGTATCCCCAGAAGAAGACTCGATTCTGAGTCGAAACGTCGGGAAAAATCTAAATGATTCCTCCCAAGACTGCAGTGCCGAATCCATTAGCTATAATATTGAAGCTTTAGAAAAAGCAAAACTTATGTTCGATGTCCATGTGACATGGGAACATTTCCAGAAACCTGGAGGAAATTACCAGAACCCCACTCAGTGCCGTCGGTGCCAAAAGTGGGGTCATGGTACAAAAAATTGTCGCATGGATGCTAAATGCATGATTTGCGGAGGTTCTTCTCATGTCAAGGACGTCTGTCCAGTGAAGGAAGATACCGATAAGTTCGTATGCGCCGATTGCAAGGGCAATCATAAGTCCAATTTTTGGGATTGCCCTTCGCGCAAGAGAGTCGTTGAGGTTCGTGTCAGGCAGATGAAAGATAATCCGTTACAATAACGGTCGTTTACGGAATTTGCCTGGTAGAGTATCGAACAATGCTCATTTTTCAGTTAAAGATCGCTTGATCGTATACCCATCAGGAAGATCATAATCATGCTCATTTACAAACTAATTTTAATCCGTCGGGTAGCCGTTTGAATCTTTCAATTTCGATCTCCTTTTCTATTCGTACTATTGTTTTTCATTTGATTTGAAACAAGTAGAATGGGTATACTTGTTTCAAATCAAATGAAAAACAAAGCCCTGCCGCCACAGGTAATTCCTACTTCGCCTCTTCGTCTACCAGAAAATCTAACGGAAAATCATCAAATGTACCCCATCAAGTGATATGTCTGTCTCTAATTTAAATTTTCTAACTGAACAATTGAATTTAATGATTTATGCAATGTTCAAAGCCACCACTATGACTGGAGCAGCCCAAGTTGGTGTAAAATTTACTTATCAAATTGTTATTAGATTACGTTTTTCTAATGGATCCAAATAATAATTTAAATATTTTAAATTGGAATGCTCGTTCCTTGAATGGTAAAGAGGACGAGCTGTTTAATTTTCTTACAGCTAATAACGTTATGCAACGTATAGCAGTTATTATCGAAACGTATTTGAAACCTGGATCCAAACTCAAAAGAGATCCTAACTTTTTCATTTATCGTAATGATCGAATTGATGGGGCATGTGGGGTAGTTGCAATCATTATTCATAGGAGTATAAAACATCAACTGTTTTCGTCATTTGAAACTTTAGGTGTTTCTGTTGAAACACAGCTTGGTAAATATCCCAAGCAGCACGCTTTGTCTTATTGAAATTACAGCAATTTGTGTGTAACATTTTCAGAGAAAACGGACAAGCTAATGCAACGAAATATTTAACAGCTATTTAACGAAAAAAGCGCAGGAGGTGGAGCCATTATGTAACCACTGAGGAAAATTGCCACTAGTCGTCTTTAAATTGCAATCGCCCAAGTTGCTACAACTTTATAACACACATACATAACAAATTATGTTTCAGAATTCTGAACAAAATGTTATCAAAACACATGTCGTTAAATTTTTGTCTAGCTTTATAGAAATTTGCAAAACCAAAACAAAATGAAGAAGGAAAATGGTAGATCTATGCTAATCATTTTAGGTTCACCATACTTATTTTCACACATATGTTAATCCACATTTTAAAACGATTTAAATTTCATCGTGAACATTTATATGATATTTAGGAATAACGCATGCGCCTCAAGAAAATAAATCATTTCTCCCAACATTCTTAAAATATTGATGATCAGCGCATGCAAAATGTATACGGTACTGATCTCTTTTCGATAAGCTCTGCGCCATTTCATATGCACTACCTTCCGAAAGATTTGGACACAGATGTACATGAATAGATCCTCTTTGAATTTCTAATAATCAAAATAAGTTATAGTAGAATTTGTTTTAAATAAATAAAATTAAAAAATATTGAAGTTTGAAATATATATAAATATATTGAATTAATTGTAAACAATAAATATAATCCAATTACAAAGAAATCTAGATACACAAAAATTTATGACCAATAGTGTGGTGAAATAAATCATATCACTGTCCAGTTTCATATTAGTCGCTTGTGATCGAAGGTTGTTCCTTGACCTGCAGAGGGATGGCATCATAGTTTTTCACTATGGTATTTGACAGGTCTTGTTGTGCCTTCTTATCGGGAGCATACATTTATACTCCAGTTGAAATTCTCACGCACACTCATATATTTGTTGAATGTTTTCCTTCCGTATGAGTGAAAATGGGACAAAATGCGTCAAACAAGACAAAAACTACACAAAGCTGGTATGTGAGAATGTACAATGAAAGTCTTCGGTTTTCTTATCAGTGGTTTAATCCGCGTTCGCAATGGAATTCAGCCATCTATCCCGCGCATCGATATTATTTGGAAACTTGTGATGCGAAATGTTATCATCGTGATGATTGTTCTTATGATTATAAGAATCGACACCGAAAGAAGGAAACAACACTTCATTGTGATTTTCATGATAATATAATGAAACTTACTTTTATTTTAAATCGCGAGCTACGATATGGAAATAATAACGAACAATATGCGTAGATTTTGTGTGCCTAGGTTCGTTTTCACACATTCACACCAGCTGCATTGCTTATAGCGTAATAGTATTTGTAAGCGCTGCTTGCGTTCGATAAGAGGCAACAAAATATGGCCATCATATCGGCCCCCTGTTGACCTGTATTAAATTTCTTTGCAACGAATCACGGAGTTTTGTTGTCACCAATTCCAAACAGTATCAGGTTACATATAAACTATTAAGATACACTGTAACGACAAAATAACTCTCTGTGCATTCTGAGAGGAGTATCAGAATGTCATGCACAATAGGAAAATAATTTAAAATAGGATCCAATTAGTATTTACATTCAATAGTATTTTGTATGGGTATTGTTGTTGTGTGAATGTTCAAAACTTATTGTGTACTAATATAAAGGTTAGAAATTTAAATCTGTTATAAATTACAAAAAAATATTTGGTAGCTGTTTGCAACGTTCTGTTCATATTATATTCCGATGAGTTTAAAATTAATTATGCCATTACTTTAAACATTAAAGAGAAGAATGAATAAACACATCTACTCCTTGAATTTAAGCAAAGCTCATCATTTTAATTCATAATTAAAAAATAATATTCTATCCTAGAATAACGATAGTATAGCCCATTGTGCAATACAATAACACAAGTGTTGCAATATTGTTGCAAATACGTCAAAATGGTTGCTGGGCAATCTCAATAGTCTTTTAAGATGTATGCTGTAACGCAGCTGTAACTTTCTCGGTTTATTATTGAGTGGATTCAAATCACTCACCAGATATTGTGGAGAATTATTGGTGCTGTGAAACTGGCTACACTGACATGAGAGGGTAGATATTTTTATTGTTTGAAAAGAGGAAAGAAATCAGTTGGAAGGTGAATGCTTTGCAGACTCGTGGATTGTATACTAGAATGTAAGTAATTTTAAGATTAAATGAAATAATTGTAATTATTAAAAAACGCTTTTAACAGCATTGAAGCTGCTCAACAAATGACTGCTGTCAATAGGTGATCATTCGGGGCAAAGTAATATCCCCATCCCAACACAAGTGTTCTTCAAAGATGAATAAGTAGAATGAAGATAATGAAATTGTGTATGCATCAAACAAAATGATTTAATGATACTTTGAAAGAGTGTAAAAAGTGATTTTTGCCTTTTGGCTCTAAATTGACCGCATCTGAATATCGATCAGGTAATGGAATTGGGCAAAGAAAGCTGTTTCCAGAAGTCTAATGCAGAACGTGTTCACAACGGTAAGAAATGCCAAAAAGTGTAAAGCTATTCTTCGATTAGAGAAATTTCACTGTGCTACGCCATTTGTTCTATAGTATGGTTTGTCATTGTTTGTGAAAAATACACTGTCGAAATCTGCTATTTCTATGTAAAGTGACCTAAAACTGGAAATTATCAACTTTACTTAGTTGCAATATAGCCAGTCTGCAATGATTGGTTATGCTGTAACAGCAAAAACTGCACGTAACATATAAATTCCGTGAGTTTCTACAATGTTACTCAGAGACCGTTTTGAAATTGCTTAATTACTGACATTTTTCCGAAGTTTTCTCGAAACAGAATGACAACACTGCTGTAACGAAACAAAATTCCATATGCTTCATTGTACCTTAAGTGTAATTTTTATGTAACTCTTTTAATTTTTCTTATCAGATGAATTAGTTACAAGCGTTACTTGGGATACTTTCATAGCTGCCTATTTGCCTTTTCAATGCTCTGGACAGCAAGTTAATTTGCTCCAAACTGACTTGCAAAAATTGACTCGCAATAAGTCAAATAATAAGTAGTGATAATTCTCTAGTTTGAGACCAGTAGAACAAGCTCAGATAAATTTATTTGCGAAACTATTCATTCGATTTATTCGTGCTGTTCGGAATTTGAATTAAGGTGTTCGGAATATGAGACAGAATGAACACAGTGTTTGGCATTTGAATCAAAATGTTGTTCCATACTTTTAAGTAAAACCAATATTAAAACTAACTAAATCAACATTACTATCGGTACACCCAACAGCTAACTGTTAGACCTTGCAAAGAAATTAAAATTTACACAAATATCAGACAATTTAAGCCAATCAGATGCATTTGAAGTCAGAGCTGCTCGCTGTCACTATCAACGTATAAAATTTGCTGATTTGGACAGGCCGACTGCGATACATTTCGGATCAATCTATATCACATCAACATCATGCTGTGTACTCCATCACAGTGCATTAATGGCGATAGATTATGGATATCACTGATGGGTTGAGTTTAGCCTTAAATTAAGCAAATAAAATGGCAATTTATCAGTAAGATATTTTTGCCAGTGCTTCAGATAGATTGAAACTATATGTTGGTCACGGAAAAACTATAAACGCATGGATAATTACCACGTCATCACTCATTCTGCAGTGATTATGATCTAGAGTACGCTGTCGCATCACTGCTGTTGGTTATCAAATCAAAGCGATATTGATAGCTCGCAAGTGATATTGATAGTTGAAGAGCATCAGCCATCAGCTGATGTGATTGATATTAAGCAACTCTGTTTGAAGTAACTGTTGGATTTAGGTGTTCGGAATATGAGTCAAAACGGTATTTAACAACTGTTATCAATTTGCATATTTTCCTGACAAATGAAAAAATGCTAAGGTTGTACCATTTTTCTAGCTATCGTCCAATCAGTTTGCTTTCTTCCATCAGTAAACTTTTTGAAAAGGTCATTTTGAACAGAATGATGGTCCACATCAACGAAAATTCAATTTTTGCCAATGAACAGTTCGGATTCCGCAATGGACATTCGACCAACCACTCATCCACTCTTACGTGTAACAAATTTGATCCGTTCCAACAAATCTGTAGGCTATTCTACTGGTCTTGCTCTTCTAGACATAGAAAAAGCATTCGACAGTGTTTGGCATGAAGGCTTGATTGTTAAATTTAAAAAAAAACTTTAATTTTTCAACATATATTGTTAGAATAATTCAAAGTTATCTGTCAAATCGTACACTTCAGGTTAATTATTAGAACTCCAGGTCTGAAAGACTTCCTGTAAGAGCTGGTGTTCCTCAAGGCAGCATTTTGGGACCAATATTATGCAATATTTTCACATCTGACTTACTAACTCAGGTTAGTTAAAAATCTTTGTTTGCGGATGTCAAAAATCTTTGTTTGCGGATGACACAGGCCTCTCTGCCAAAGGACGAAGCCTGCGTGTCATTTGTAGTCGATTGCAAAAAAGTTTGGATATTTTTTCTTCATACTTGCCAAAATGGAGGATTTCTCCTAATGCCTAATAATATTCCCACACAAACCAAAAACTCCTTATTTGAAACCTTCGAGTAGACATGTTGTCACGATGAGAGGGGTTCCAATAAATTGGTCAGATAAAGTTAAGTATCTAGGGCTCATGCTAGATAAGAATTTAACTTTCATAAATCACATTGAGGGCATTCAAGCCATATATTTATTTATTGTAAAAGTCTTCGATAAAACTAACTATCGTACAGACTATAGCTTATGCGCTAATTCGTAATATAAACACATTTTAGGACAAATCAAAGTCAAACAAGTGGTACACTTTATTGAAACATTGACAACATGGTTGTTCTGCCCATACTGGGTGCGATGCATAGCCCTTCTGAAGAAATCGAATCTTCTCGTCGACCTTCCCGGTGCATTGAAGCGTAGCCTTTCCAAGAGATCGGAGCAGTCAAGGTTGTTGTTGAGCAGGTCGAATATCAGCAATCGTTGTAAAAGTTCCCGTCGATTCTGTAGTGTAGGAAACTTTATGAGGGCGCAACGCTGTTCATAAGGAGGGAGATGATGATTGTTACGCCATGGGAGATGACGAAGTGCAAATCGGAGGAAAGTTTTCTGTACGCGTTCTAGGCGAGCGATTTGAACAGCATGGTAAGGTGCCCAGACGGTGACGCTGTATTTCAATATACTGCGTACAAGAAATACATACAATGATTTGAGGCAGTATGTATAGCGAAACGCTTGAGTATTGCGTCTGATAATACCCAGAACTACAAATATGACAAACATGACAAATATGTAAATTGTCGTTATCCTCTTATTAATAGAAAATCAAAACTTTGTCTTAAGAACAAGCTTTTGATATTCAAACAAATTTTCAGGCCAGCCATGTTGTATGATGTACCAATTTGGACTAACTGTTTTAATTCCAGGAAGAAAGCTCTGCAGATAATTCAAAATAAAAGTTTGAAAATGATTCTGAAGCTTTCTTCCTGGTATAGTACCAATGGGTTCCATAGAATATCCAGTGTTGAAACATTGGAACAAACATCAAATAATTTAATTAATAATTTCAGGCAAAAATCGTTACAATTTTCAATTGCTGCTTCTATTGTTTAGGTTAAGTTAGGTTAAGTATATTAAAATCGTTTTTTTTTTCTTATAAGTAGGTGAAATCAACTCACCTGTGAAAAATCTGAACTGCTACGGCAAATGAAATGTAATATGTTGTTAACAAAATGTTAATAAAATCTTAAATTTGTTTTACCGAATTAGGATGATAGTGTTGTCAAATAACACAGAACATCTAGATATAAGAAATGAATGTAATGTTTGGATTGATACTAATAGAAAAATGAAAAAAAGCATGAAATTTATACTGTGCCATTGGTGCCATCTTTTTCTTAATTAAATCATTCCAGGAACTGTCTTTCCGGGAAATGGGGTATTCGGGAAATGATTTCCGGGAAATGGTATAGAACCCTCTAGTTTCAATGCCAAAACATATTGTGTCCGGTGGCCATAGTTTATCTTCGTGGATACACCTTAGAAATACATTAGTTTACTTATCCAATACTATTCAAGTATTTTAAATCGGTCAACATTTGACAGTTAAAGCGTTCCGAAATTGATCAAATTATTGCCTATCCCAGTTATGTTGACAACCTCTCTTAGGATAAATGTTCCAATAGTGGAGGTACTATGCACAACTTAAGAAGTGTAACGATCGTACATATTATTGTTTTGACTGGAAGTAACGACCATTTACTTAATGAGAAAAACGATGTCATCGCATGGCATGTCAGTGAAAAATAATACGTCCACTATTAGTGCACTGTTCCTTTACTGCCCATAACTGCAAAACAGTCACATTCGACATTTTTGACAAAATGGAGTAAATACCATGGAGAGTCATCAAATGATAAATACTTTCGATCAACTTACTGAAATCTGTGAGATTGTTCTAGAAAGTTCGAAAAAAATACCAAGTTGTTTTGTCCCATTGGTAATTATAACTTCATAACAGTTACATTGAGATTATAAATGAGCCTCGTAATGTGATAGCAATGAAATTTCTATCAGAATTATTTTCTGATAATTCACCTAGTATGCGATTTGAGTTGTACAAAATATCAGCCTCAAATAAGCACTTTTGAATTTCTGGTAATTTTTAGAAATTTTAGTTTTCTCCCATACTGCCATGAAATGCATACTTAGTATTCCATTTACTCAATGCCTACTTTTGTCGAATGTTACACTTATGCAGTTATGGGCAGTTTAGTTGTGGTTTATTTTTAATTTGTGTTCCTATAGTTGCAGTATCCGTTGTTTTCTTATGGGATCCTCCATTATAGGAACACTTTACTGCAACTATTGGTGCAAGTGAGAAAAGTTTTGGTGGTGGTATTTCATCCATTTTGTAGCAATTCAAACGATTTTTCAACTATTTAGTGTATCAACAACCCAATATCGATTGGCAGTGTCGATTCTGTGAATAATTTAATGAAATCAGTCTAAACGGCACTGCCGCAACTATAGGAGCACCCACAACTAATGGATCACTTAACCTCCTTGAGTTTGTTGTGAATCAATGGAAATTATTTCATGTTTCAGCTACGCTGAATCATTTGAATTCAAGGTCAGCTTGGAAAGAAACCTTTTCAAGTCTAGGCTGGTCTGGTAGATTGAAGAATTAAAAATCTACTACAATTTGTTATGCATAATATACTAGGTTCATGTTAATCAATGGGACTGCTTGGACATACATTGGTAGAAGGAAATTTGCTTATTCGTACTTTATTCATCTATAGTCTAAATTCGACATTCCAAAGTATTTTGATTGATATTGCGTTTTTATGATTTTTTTATATCTGCACAAAAAATTCAAATTGTTACGTTAAATGTTAAATACAGAAATAAAGTTGTCCTGAAAAGGTTAAAGTATTCAAACCACATATATTTTCAAAACATTATATGGCATCAATATGATTCTCATACTAAAGCTCATTCAGTAAATGTTTCTGATTGATAAAATTCTCTACGGATGCTTTGTGTGCTTGGTAATGAGGAAATTAATCAATAGATATCACTAATCGTCAATAAACTATCGAACGGGCAGGAGTCACTAATTTAATTACAGTATACGTCAAGTCAAACTGAAAACAGTTGTTATCAATTTATCATTAAATGCTAATTACTAACAAAGAGAGAGAGAGAATATTTCTGCCCTCTGGCATCGTTTGACACCGACGCGAATTGATTCATGCTTCCGCAGTACGCCTACAACCAGAAGCGTAGATGATAGCCGTTAGAGCAGAGATGAAGAGTGCGACATCATTAGCAGATTTACTACCCGATTCGAATCATGCACAAGCAGTGTTGCCACATAATTTTGGACTCTCATCTGTGTTTTTGATTGAAAAAATATTTTCCATCTCAAGCCAATCTTAACAAAATAATGGTAAAATATGTTTTGAGCAAAAATTCTGAAATTTTAACTATTTAGAATAACGAGTAGGTACCTTGGTTTTTCCAGCCCCCTTTAAAAAAAATCACGCTAACTTACACTGCGGAACACGTTTTTGTCTCCAGCACCAAAATACCGCTATTCGCTTAATTAAGGGTTGCTGAATCCATTGCCGTTTTCAGAAATATCATAGGACGTCTAATTTTTGAGATATTGACTGTTGAAAATGCAAAAAATGTCTATTTTAGCCAACTTGCATGCAAGTTTGCCAGCTTGTAAGGTAATATATTGGCTTAATTTGCCACAGAATTCAAACTTTATGTGTATAACAATAGTTATCATCAAAGTTTGTATTACTTTCGATACGGAAAAGTTATTTTTGATGGTTCAGAGAATT
Source organism: Aedes aegypti (assembly GCF_002204515.2). NCBI lineage: Eukaryota > Metazoa > Arthropoda > Insecta > Diptera > Culicidae > Aedes > Aedes aegypti. The sequence goes on from NC_035109.1 coordinate 188,377,756, forward strand.
GTTGTATTTTGCCATATAGAAGAAACGAAGAATTTTGTATGGAGACTGCAAGCATGTTGAAAAAATCGGTTTAATCGAAATTTAATCACGCAATTTCGATCAAATTATGTCTGAAATGAAAGTTCAAATTCTATTTTGCATGTTTGGTGGATTAGGTTACGAAAAAGTATGATAAATTATACTTTAAATATCATGTAAACATTAATAAAACCAGTGTTTTATACAATTTTTGTGACCTGTAGCTGAAAATTGTGACGTGCTGGAACATTTCTGAGAATGGCACCAGATTCAGCAACCTCAAATCTACTAGAGACACATAATTTGATCCTTGAGACACGCAAAAATGTCATTTTTGTTACGCTGTGTTATTCTACTGAATGTTAGTTAATAATGAATAAGCAATTCCTGGAGAAACTTTATAAGGATACCCTGAACGAAGTTATTGAAATATCCTTGAGGAATTTCTGGATGGATCCTTGGACGATTTACAAGCGATGACTCATTCTTCTCTTTCGCAAGACTTCACGACTTTAATTAACTTTTTTTTATATCAAAATAGCGTTTCTATGAAAAGAGCTAGAGCAACGATGCGATTTCTAACAATTTAGCCCCTATCTAAATTGTTAGAAATCGCAAATTATTTGATCATTGGTAACCAAGTTTTTCTATTTAAACAAATAGTTTTACAATTTAGAGTTCTGTTTGATCTTTCGACCTTGACGCTTGCTGTTGCCGGAGCGAGCGATGAGGGCAGGATCAAACATGTCGCGCGTCGGTCTAGTAAGTGAAAAAGTGGCGTGATCGGTAAGTTCGTTTGGAGGAAGTGAAAAGGTGCCGCGATCCTTTAGTTCTGTTTGATCTTTCGACCTTGACGCTTGCTTTTGCCGGGGCGAGCGACGAGGGCAGGATCAAACATGTCGCGCGTCGGTCTAGTAAGTGAAAAAGTGGCGTGATCGGTAAGTTCGGTTAGAGTAAGTAAAAAAGTGCCGCGATCGGTTAGTTCTGTTAGATCCTTCGACCTTGACGCTTGCTCCTGGGCAATGCGTCAAGAAAGCCCGAGCAGTCGTCATTTTTTTTTTCCTTTTCGGGTCGCGTGCCTATTACTTTTCTGAGTGCTTTTATATTGCCGAGCAAACGAGTGAAGCTGAAAGTGGATTGTGGCTGCTCAGTCAAGGATAACGGATCAATTGGTGAGCTCGTTTCATGCTACTATTTCTAATCTATAAAATATGTATGACTGCACATCTAATCGTTACAATGGTGGGACGTAAATATGATTTTTCAACAAACTATGGATAGTTCGTCACTGTGAGTGTCGACACAAACTCTTATTCATGATTTATTTATGTTTAACATTTATTTTCAGAACACCTCTTATTTACCTTTATTTTTGTGGTTCGACACTACAAGTGTAGACTTGCGAAAGGTTCACTTTATTCAATAAACTTTGGATGGTTCGCCACTGTAAGTGTCGGCATAAGAATAAGAGTGTTCTATGATGTCCCAACCAATCGAGTTTTTTTTCTTTTCAAATGAGTAATAATATAATAACACATGTTTTTGTCCTGACAGCTGTAGGAATGTTACATTTAGGTATTTGTTCAACAAACTTTGAATGGTTCGTCACCTCAAGTGTCGGCATAATTTTCCTCTACATAGAAATTGTTCATATCAATGAAAATATTATATTTACATATAAGCATGTATATATCTCACAAATTATTGTTAATCATGGTCTATTCGCTTATCAAAGTGAATCCTGTGACCCAACGATCCTTCCCATTAACAAACATCCCTCCCAGTAACCTTTGTGGAGATGCAGAGGCAAACACGGTCTCCAAATAGCAAAGGTTACACACTAACATTCCTTCCCCCAATCCCACCTGACTGCAAGGACGTGGCCGGCGCCGTTATTGACCCTGTATAAATAGAGGCACTGAATTATGCACACTGAAGAAGATTATGGCCAATCCCAGCCGAACTTCTAGTTGATTCTTTGTGCATTTTCACTGACTTCGGTCAATCACGGAATAGCAACCATTGATATGTGTAGTCAGTCTAAGCTAAGCTAAGCTAAGCTGAATGTTAGTTAATAATGAATAATTATTTCTTGAAATTTGAAATCTTTCAGTTTTTGAGAAGAACTAAACCAAGTTTTGACATATTTGTTTTTGTTTGTCCGTGTCCTGAACTCGAGATGTGTCATAAAATCTATTTTTTATCTTTATTTATTTATTTATTTATGTTTTAAAATTGATTTTTTCACGTTACAAAAATTATGATACATATATATCATAGAATGATGAAAAGATCGCATAAAACCAATAATTTTGAAATTATTTTTTTTTCTTTATTTATTTATTTATTTATTTATTTATTTATTTATTTATTTATTTATTTATTTCGTCATTCAAATTGTAGACTACATGTTTGCTTAATACTATGTTGTATTATATCTAAGGGAATTAAAATATTGCCTAAGCTTCGTTCGCGACATGGTCAAATCAATTTCTGTGTAATGCTGGTTATAAAGAGACATCATTTGATTTATTGGGCCGAACTTGGCATAATTAGTTCGATGATTGTTTGATGCGAACAAATTCCGATTCCTCAACTGTCTGGCGGGCGTGTAGAAATTCAAACTAGATAAGAGATTGGTGGAATCAATACGATGCGATACTATATCATTGACAAATGAAATCATAGCTAATTCGCGACGCTCCTTTAAAGTTTGGATGTCAATAAGCATGCATCGAGCCTCCCAAACACCTAAATCTCTAATCTTATCGCACCTTTGAACGTCTTGATTTTCTAAAAATACAGTAATCTGTGGTGTATTACGTTTTCTGCTATATGTGATTAGATTACATTTTTTGACGTTTAATTTAAGTAAGCTTTTACTACACCATTTAAAGGTACTCCGTGCTCGTGGCCACTACTTTGCCGGAATCAGTTGATCTGTATCTTCTTTACCGATACAAATCTATTTTTAACTTATCTATATTTACATCTGCATTGACTCTCTTCTACTCTTTTGCTCTCACACCGAGCAGGTAGGAGAGTGCTCAGCAGTTAGTCCAATCGATTTCCATAAGCCATAGTCCATTGCTCTTGCGGTGGTTCGTTTTGCCGTTTTTCTGAGTCGTTTGAGGCTAGCTGCCTGCGATGTGAGTCAGTTTGTCTCAGTCACCATCTGATGCTGATGAAGGACGGATGTGCTCCCCAAAGCACGGTCCTCCGTGCGGCGTCTTCTGGTGGCTGGACGGTTTATTTTTTGTGGAGGGGCTGGGAATCGAACCCATGACCTTCCGCTTATGAAGCGAAATCGATACCTCAAGGCTACCGACCCCCCAAAAATTATTAATTTATCAGCTTAGTTGTCCGGTACTACAGATTATCCCTTTTAATTACAGATAAATCTGTACATGTGGCATCACTGTGAGCAACACTGACTGGACTGGGATGAGTGAGAAATGATGACAATAAGAATGGGAGTCCCATGCGTTGCTTTGCCAGAGCTGTCTGAGCGCTTTCATTTGCCGAGCTTTGAAGGCTGGCCGTTGTTTGGTCAATAGAGTTAAATCATGGTTATCAGTTCTATCAGCAAACATTATTAATGTCGTATTTCCAATAAATGGATGCTGAATGCTGCCTGTGTACAACCAACCAAGCTGATGTGCGTGAGAGAGAACCAGACAGGCCGGATGTCGGACGCGATGGAAGGTGCTTTACCATTGTTATGGCCGTGATAAGGCGTGGCAGAGGTCGTTTTTTGATACCATTGCTTTTGCAGCAGCGAGAAGACTATAAACCGGTCATTATTGTATCAAATAGCCATTAAATATTTATGATGAATAATGGCTTTGCTACGGCAGACCGCATACAAATGTAGCAGCAGAACAATATGTATCTACAGGCTGGAAGCAGGATCGCCAACAGAAAAAAAATATACTACTGGGTAAATGGAGCACGACTTTCCGGGCAAAGGATACAAATGGTTTACATATTTTAAATTAAATAAAGTTTAACATGATCACTTATTCAATGATCCAACTACTGTACGCCATTTCCGCCATTAGAGTAAGGTGGGGCAAAAGTTCGACCTTAGTGGTATAATCAATGTTTCCAGGAAAACAATAGCAGTTAAAACAAAACAAATACCATACAGTGAACCTTCAACATATTGGCTAGAATTTTGCTGAACAAACTTGTGTCAAAATATTAACCCATTTTTAGTTATAACAGTTTCAAAATTAATTGTCTTATTCGAACTTTTGCCCCACCGGTGGGGCAAAAGTTCGAATCTATTGTGGGGCAAAAGTTCGCTGGCTAAAACACAAAATATCGATCCTTTTATGATAGGCATACTTTGCACCAGCCGTAAACTTAAGTTTGACGAAAAATACACAGTAAATTTTCATCAAAAAATTGCCCAAAACCGGGTTAGTTGTAATATACTCAAAAATAGCAGTTTTTCACAAAACTTTGTGGAAATGTAAAATTTTGGTGACAATTTTCACACGATCAGACTAATTTAACTAAATTTGAAGATAATATGTGGATTTTAGGCAATTTGTACATTTTTCCGCGATTTTATACATGGGTCGAACTTTTGCCCCGCTGATTCGAACTTTTGCCCCACTATGGGCCAAAAATTGTTTTCAAGCATTTATGCAAAAACTAATACACCTCAAAGCAACCTTATGATAGGCCTAGAAACGCCCTTACATAAAATATTGAAAAATATTTTATCTTCAATTGGTTCCATGCAACGAAAGTTTGACCAAAAATTACAATATTCACGTCGAAAAACAACAAATAGCCATAACTTTTCCAAATCTCAATCGATTTTTATGATATTTGGATTGAAAGTCTCTTACTTGAATAGCATTCGACCCACCATGACATTTATAAGATTTGTTTTGAAATGAACTGGAAATCTTAAAAAGAAACTCTTACCCCACTCGAACTTTTGCCCCACTTTACTCTATTGCCTGTACCATTATTATCATTTAAATTGTTTCGTATATTTGGTGGGCTTTGGCGCCATGGAGTTATAAATGAGTCGAAATGATGTGTAGTTTATTGTGTATTTTCCAATTGAACTTGCTTCCATTTTACTCGATCATGTAAAGTTTATTCATTTTTAATTGAAAAAACTGAAAACTCATTTAAATTTACAAGTTAACTGAAAACAATACGCGCATTGATATTCAAAATATCCTTTTTTTGTGTGACGTCTTCAGTCTAAAAAGATGTGAAACCGCTAGTGCCGAAATTACCAAGCCTAAGGCTGAAAATCTCGTTAATGAACATCAAGATTGCTTGAAGCCGTGGATTTCTCTCTCACTCAGATACACGGACGGCTCCCCTTACATGATACAAAATACATAGGCTTCATTTCACGAGAAAAAAACACTCTGTGTATCGCAAAATTTACCCCTTTCGATACTTTCTCATGTTATTGTCATGAATGGTACCTTCCCAGAGAGCGAAAAAGCAATAATAAAATCTCCCACCTGCGGCTATGATTACCCCTTTTTTCCAGCACAAAATTTAATCTTTCCACTTGTAGGCAATCACGAGTGTGTAAGCATCTTTTTATCGAAAATGGAACTCTCCGTCACTGTTTCTGCAAGCTTCCCCAACATCATCCGGACCTGGTTGTGGTTTGTTTGATGTAGCACTCAGAACATCCCACCAGGCCTTCTCAGCGAGCCGTGACCGAAATATGCCGACAGTTTGCTGCCTACCTTCACGGTGCTCCCCAGAACATTATTATAAGTAAAAAATTCCATAAAATCAGTCCTCACCAGTCATTTCGCATGGCCAAACTGCATGTCATGTCAAAATAAAATCGTAAGGCTTATTTGGAAGTTAGGCCTTAATTATGGTACAGGTAAAAAATTCAATGGCAACGGAGTTTGTCGCTAACAGATGATTAACGATATAAGATACTTCGTAAATTTATATAAAATTAGGAAGTAAAACCCCCACCCAGAACCTCAGGACCGACCTCCGCTAATCAGAAACAGTGCCTCGAGTAGCCGGAGCTCCGGAAGACCGGAAGTCATGCCCCTACCGGAACGGCCGGAGCGACTTCGGTGCCCGATGGACGAAGATGCAATTAATGCGAAGAAAAATCCAACGATACCTGGAGACCCGACAGTGCGGACGTCCTTCCCGCACCGAAACTGGCGAACCACCTCCAGCGCCGGAAGGAAGTTGAAGGAGAGACGGACAAACGTCAACCAACCTATTCCCTTCAGGACGACGAGGGAAGTGCAGCCTTAGTTATTGTCGGGACGCACAAGGGGAGTAATCCTCGTATCCCAAAGGACTCCGTGGGAAGCAAGTCGTATGCAGTTCACAGCAACCCTCGAAACACTCCTGGGCACCCCGAGCACCTTAACTCGGGCGGTAAGTCCCATAACGATAATCCTCATTCCATTGGATCAAATCCCCCAGTGGAAAGTTCGCCGTCATCTTCCATCGGTGGATCTCTGTCTTTCGCTGCTCCCGTAACGAATCCCCTAGCAATTCATTTATCTGCAAATCGGGCCGCATCGTTCCAACGGCAGACCAGGCACCGTTATAGCAGCAGACCCTACATACAAACTTCGTATAATCGTAGCCGTGACTTATCGATTTCTGAAACATATCATCCTACACCTGCACTTCCAAGGCCAGTCAACTTCTTACTTCAGTGGAATATAAATGTTTTTTTTTTTCAATAATCTCGCGAATCTGGAGGTTCTTACAAGTTCAACTACACCATGGTGCTTAGCTATGCAAGAAGTGAACAGGGTCACAACCGAACAGCTCAGTCGATCTCTACGTGGCCAATACCGTTGAGCCCTCTTTCGAGGTATCAACCTAAGACATTCCGTTGCAGTCGGAGTCTTGGCCTCAATTCCTTTTGAAGTCCATAGGCTCGAAACCGACCTTCCAGCCGTTGGAGTGCGTCTCCATGGACCATTCAACATCAGTGTAGTAAACATCTACATTCTCTGTAAACTCGCACATCTTTGACCCCTCAATGGTAGCTAGAATCCTCGGCGAATACTTCGCCAGTTTGGCTAATGTAGATAGCTATAATGATAGCTTCAAGCGTCGTATGCAGCCCACCATCAGCTCAGTCACTACCTTTCCCGTTCTTGATGATCCATAAAACTTGTTGATAAAATATCGACCGATTGCTCTAACCTGCTGCATGTGCAAGGTGATGGAACGGATGGTTAACCGAAGGCTGCAACAATTTTTGGAGTCCCAAGACTTATTGGATCATCGGCAACACGCCTTTCGAGCTGATCATGGAACAAGCACTTACTTTGCCCAACTTGGCGATATCTTACACACAGCGCAGTCGGAAGGCCTACACACCGAAATTGTCTCATTGGACCTGTCCAAGGCCTTCAATCGAACATGGATTCCGCTAGTGCTACGTCAGCTAGTTGAATGAAAACTATCGGGTCACATTCTGCAATTTCTGCGAGACTACCTATCCGATTCCTTTCCTAAAGAGACTGGCGTGCCACAGGGGTCCGCGATAGCTGTCACACTCTTCTTGATAGCAATGAACAGCGTTTTTCCTACCTTACCGAAAGGCATCTATGTATTTGTATACGCTGACGACATACTCATTGTCGTCTCTGACAAAACTCCTCAAGGCACAGGCGGCAGTTCAAATGGACCACTGCAACTGGTTTCGAGCTGTCCGCGACTGTCCCTCTAACCACCGCATATCCGTGCCCATAAGTATCGACGGTCAACGCATCCCCACGAAGAAAACGGTGAAAGTGCTCGGCGTCACCATTGACCGTGCGCTCACTTTCCAGCATCAATTTAATTTGGTCAAGCAAAGCTGCCGCACGCGCCTTAACTTGATTGGAACAATCTCTCGCCCTCACCGCTCGAACAACCGAAACATCCGTTTCCGCGTTGCGCATGCCATTGTTGACAGCCGGCCTTGAGCTCACGTGCATTGCAAGGGATCGATTATTAACAATACTCGCACCACTGTACCATGGATACATTCGCATCAATGAGAATATATACCGAGGTGAGGAAGACGACATTTAGTGTGAGTGACATCCGTGTACGGTGCAAAATGTATCACAACACAAGCAAGCGAGCTCCCATAAGGAGCCGTGTGAAATAGTGATGTATTAGATTTTTGTTTACGTTTTTTCTTGTTACTAATACATAGCCTTTGTTTCTTCTTCCACACCTTAGGAACGATTCATTAATTACGTAAGGGTTTATGGGGGAAGAGGGGGGTCTGAGATTTCTTACTTGCCATACAATTTATTTTTCATTTTCATACAAAAAATCTTACTATGGGGGGAGGGTGGGTTGAAAAACCCCGAAAAATGTCTTACGTAATTAATGGACAGCCCCTTAGTATATATTCTCATTGCATTCGCATCATATCCGGACTTCTTCCATCCACGCCTGCTGATTCTGCTTGCACTGAAGCTGGCCTCCTTCCTTTCCGCTTCTTTATATCCGCAGTGATTCGCAAAAAAAAAAATCGCTGCCATTATCGAAAAAACAATCGGGGACGACAGGATCTGCCTCCTCACTGAGGGAAACAGTATCCTCCGCGTTGCTGCCAATGTAGATTTCCTACGTTAGGTTTTAGTTTTCACCTAAACCTAACGTAGATAACACGATTGGAAACCAGTTTCATTCCGGAGACAACTCAATAGTTCTCCGGACAACCGTGCTGGACTGGCTACGCACAAAATATCCAAATCATGATCACAGATACACCGACGGTTCTCTTTCCATAAAAGGCGTCGGCCTTGGCGATTTCGGCCCTAATATCTCAGTGAGCCTTAGTCTGCCACCACTTTGCTCGATCTTCTCAGCGGAAGCCGCAGCCGTGTATTTAGCAGCCACTAGTGTAACGTATATAATTTGGACAGGCTGGTCGTTCTATGCTCATTTCCAATGGGATGGTGAGGAATATATGTACGGGAAATCATGTGTTGCATTATGAACACACTATGCTACTTCTTAATGATGACCATTTTTATACCAATTCCAAATTGGCTTCAAAAATATCAAAATTGTAAATTGTACCACCAGAACATCTGTGAAACCTACGAATGGAAGTAGATGTACATTCCATGAAAAAATGCAATAATAGAGCTCAGAATTGGCATTCATAAAACATTTAAAAGTGGCAATATGATAAAATATGTCTAGAATTGAAGCTAAGTTCATTTAAAATCTTAACATTAGTATATAAGGCATAAATTAGGTGATGTCCAAAATAGATGACGGTTTTTATACAGTTGATATAATTTGGCCATTTGATGAAACACACTGGAATGTAGCATGCATGCATATTTGCAGGCGTATTTCGTGGATCTGAAGATATTCGCTTGCATTAAATTATATTATAGATTATCACTAATTTACACATCCAATAAGCGAAAAAATGCATAAGTCACCTGTAAACTCTTAAAACTTTATGAAATGACCGTCTATGTAAAAAAACAATTGTATGGAAAATGAGATAATTCCTCTGTCCCTTCCTCTTTTGAAGGAACAACAGTTGGTATATCGGCTGAGGACGGGGCACACGTGTTTTTCACACAACATGAGTGGCAATGGATCTTTCCATTGTCACTCATGTTGTGACGTAGAGATGACGTAGCAGCCCTGGAAGCCCTATTGCGTTTTTTGAAAGATTCTGACCTATACAACATGATCTGACTTCCCACGATAACAAACTGCTGCAATTATCACTTTTCAGTGTCCGTCCTATTAGTCCGCCAGCTACAAAAACTGCCTTTGATTTAAGAAAACTTTTTTAGAATAACAAATTAACAGTGTACAGTACTTATACTGGTAGCATTCTTAGAATAACAAATTACAAAATGTTTTGGCGTATGACTTGGCATACAAGCAACCCTTCGAAGCTGTTTTTCGGCGAGACCCCTTTGGTTGGGCTCAAGTAGTGATCCCTTCTGGGTCGCTGTACCTCTTCAGTGTTGCCCCTCTGGCGCACCATTTATCGAGGTACCGTTTTGGTGTTCTCTAATTCGACAGAGTGTTGAACTAGCGTCAGTTAAAAAACACTTTAATAAAGACAAAAAAAATATGGCTTTCAATGGTTTGGCCTCCAAAAGGTTGTAATTCAATGCTTTGTCGATCTTCTTATTGCAAACTTTGTTAAGGGAATACAAACCATCTTTCAATCATGTTAATGCTATATTTCTTAGGATCATCATTATTAATGAAAAGCCATTAAAACATTTCTGACTAACTTTGAACGTGTGGACGTTTACGATAAAAGAACATAAATTCCAAACGGGCCTTACGATTATGTTTTTTTTTCTAATTTTGCTCCGTCATAGTCATAGCTTAGCCATTGAAAACGACTGGGGGTACAGATTTTTCTAATAATCACGATCTTAGGAGCCCCGTGACCTCTCTTTCTCTCCCTCGCTTTCTCCGTTGATGATTTAGCTTTTCTATGAAGTCTACCACCCACAGACTGTGTCCAAGTTGAGTACCAACCAGTCCCGCTGCCCGGAATTTCCGGTGCCTTCCGGTCGTACATGGAGCACTCCTGCCTGGAAACGATGGACCCAAAGAGTCATTAGCAAGAAAATAAGGGTGATTTTTTTTCGCTACCATAACTAAACAAACTTGTGGAGAGTAGACTTGAAAGCGGAAAGGTGCCTTCCTGGGCGACAGAACTCACAGGTAATGTGTGCTCATAAAGTGTGCTTCATAATTATGTTACCACCTAGGGGTTGGAATGTGTATGTCCTGACTTTTCAATAAAGGCATAGTATGTACAAATAATATGATAGAATGTAAAATGTATTCAATATTTTTTATATCTGTATAGTTATCAATGGAACTAATGGTCAACTATAACATCCGGCTGGTTGTTGTGATATTATCTGTTGTATTATATATGCACTCAATTTACGAAATAGGTCGGAGGTTCGTAGATTTAATAGGGTTTAGGGTTGCCATTCCTCCTTATTTAGCAGCATATGTCCTGATTTTAAGATTAATTTGAGGCGTCCTACTTTTTATCATGTTCCTGCTTTTTTCTGCTTGATGCAAACCATGGAATGTTACAGATCATTCGAATTTGGAAAAGCATTCTTAACACCATATCCCAGCAAGAATTTTCAAATGACATCTTTCTCAAAATTCACGTTAAGTTTTAGAAATCGGCTCTAGTTTTCGCTTTATTTATGATCTCGCGCTAAAAGCCATTGTTAACCAAGTTTGTAATATGTTATTACGAAGCAAACGAATGGATATAAAAGTTATTTAAAAATGCTACAATGAAGAAGAGATCCTCCTCTATCTACCAGTGGTGATTTTGGTCCATTCATTTGCTTAAATAAGTTACATACTCGGTTTCCAATAGCTTTTAGGGCGAGGTAAGAAGTTATGCGAGAGATGTATTTAACGTTAACGATGCATTTTGTACTGAATCACAACAGCTTCAGATTCTGATGTTCGACGTTTATGATACCGTAAAACGGGGTATCTTTGATAATGCGGGTAACTTTGCTAGTGCGGGACACGCAACATACTGATCGAAATAATTTAAACTCTGCTAATGCTGTTATTGTAAGAATCGAGAGCATTTGATGGAATCTAAAAAAAAAACGGATGAGATTTTTAATATTTTGGAAACGCTTACAAACAATCTGTTTTACGATCACTATTTGTTGAAATTATAGTGAGCTCGTCACTTAATCTTGATAGCCCAGTTATAGTAGAACATGAATTTAGTTTCAAATTGCTTAGCGAGTGGCAGTTCTACAAATTAGGACCATTTTTGTAATCGAAGTCAAAATTTTCCATAAAACGTTGAACACCTAGAGGTATGAAGCGCCCTATGTACTTCACAAAATTTATTTGATTTTGTTCGAAATATACCTACTTAAATTCCAAAAAAAAAAAAAGAGTTATGGTAAGTTCAGTGTCGAAACATTATTTTCAATAGATATCTATTCAGAGATATAATTTCATACAAATTATTATCAACTTATAATGGTGTATGTCATGTTTGTTTTTGACTGAACACACTTTAAAAATGTTTATTAACATTTACTAATCCAGTACTTACTACAATGATGTCAAACAGCAGTTTTGTTTTGGATTTTCATGCGTTTAACTATCCATTATCAAGGTAATCCCAAAGCTGAAAAACGGCTTTCAATTATATGAAAAAATATAGGTGTTTTCAAAACAAATCGTTTTGATATCTTACATCTGCAATCTATAACTAAGGTACTTAATTTAAAAATATAAAATAAAAATCCTGGAATTGAATGCAGAATATTCAAGCTTTCTTCCAAAAAAAACTATCAAAGGGGTAACTTTTACGGTACTGATAATAGAATCAGTTGGGGCTTAAACATAAGCTATCATCTCTGGTGTATTTTCACCTATCAGAATTAAATAGATCTCAGAAATTCCGATTATTAGTTTTAGCACAGATGTGTGCTATCATGGGAACATTCAACTGTTTCCTATAATCATGCAATATTTTGATGTTCTTTAACACTTGTCCGCCTAAGATATTCGTCACTTGCACGGACGACGAAGCCTCAAAATCAGTTGGAACGCTAAACTCAACCCACTATACCTCGGCTGTCCTAAGCCCGATTTACAAAATTTTGGCACCTACAGAAATGTATGGGCTTCTAGATTCATGTCAGATTTTTGAAATATTTTTGGGAACTACTGTTTGATTTGTAGTACTTAAAACACCGGAGCAAGTCCTAAAAAAAATTCTAACCGGCGGTAATTTGTAAATAAATTAGAATTTATCGCGATAACCTATAGATTTTTTATATTGTATGATGATCGTTTTAGTGCAATCTAACAATTGGCATTGAATTTTTGATTGTTAGCCGTTCAAAGAACTACAATATATTCACAAAACTGCGTAGAATACAGAAAAAATACATTTTCAATTATAACTTGAAATTTATCGCGATGACCCAAACGTTTTATGATCTTAAAATATACTCATATTAGAGGCCATTAAATCTGCAGAACACTGATAATAAATTTCTTTTGGAAAAACTACAATATTTTTACAAAATAGTGAAAAATACAGGAAAATACAGGTTTTCTACAGAAATTTTATATTTTTTGCAATGAGTCATCAAATTTATAATTTTAAACTCTTTGTTTGTTCATGAGAAACAAATTTCCTGAACATCGCTGACCGCTGTTTGTTCAAAGAACTACAATATATTCACAAAACTGCGTAGAATACAGAAAAAAAATACATTTTCAACAATAACTTGAAATTTATCGCGATGACCCAAACGTTTTATGATCTTAAAATATACTCATATTTAAGGCCATCAAATTTGCAGAACACTGATAATAAATTTCTGCTGGAAAAACTACAATATTTTCACAAAATAGTGAAAAATACAGGAAAATACAGGTTTTCTACAGTAATTTCATATATATCGCAATGAGTCTTCAGTTTTATAATTTCAATCTCATTGTTTGTTCATGAGAAACAAATTTTCTGAACATTTTTGATCGCTGTTTGTTCAAAGAACTACAATATATTTACAAATCTGCGTAGAATACAGAAAAAATACATTTTCAACTATAACTTGAACCTTATTGTGATACGCCAAACATTTTATGATCTTGAAATATACTCATATTTAAGGCCATCAAATTTGCAGAACACTGATAATAAATTTCTGTTGGAAAAACTACAATATTTTCACAAAATAGTGAAAAATACAGGAAAATACAGGTTTCCTACAGTAATTTCATATATATCGCAATGAGTAATCAGTTTTATAATTTTAATCTCATTGTTTGTTCATGAGAAACAAATTTTCTGAACATTTTTGATCGCTGTTTGTTCAAATAACTACAATATATTCACAAATCTGCGTAGAATACAGAAAAAAAATACATTTTCAACTATAACTTGAAATTTATTGTGATACGCCAAACATTTTATGATCTTGAAATTTACTTATATTTAAGGCCATCACATTTGCAGAACACTGATAATAAATTTCTGTTGGGTAAGCTACAATATTTTCACAAAATAGTGAAAAATACAGGAAAATACAGGTTTTCTACAGTGATTTCATATTTATCGCAATGAGTCATCAGTTTTATAATTTTAAACTCTTTGTGTGTTCATTAGAAACAAGTTTCCTGAACATCGTTGATCGCTGTTTGCTCAAAGAACTACAATATAATAACAAAACTGCGTAGAATACAGGAAAAAATACATTTTCAACTATAACTTGAAATTTATCCCGATGACCCAAACGTTTCATGATCTTAAAATATACTCATATTTAAGGCCATCAAATTTGCAGAACACTGATAATGAATTTCTGTTGGAAAAACTACAATATTTTCACAAAATAGTGGAAAAAGGCAGAAAATACAGGTTTTCTACAATAATTTCATGTTTATCGCAATGACTCATCAGTTTTATAATTTTAATCTCATTTTTTGTTCATGAGAAACAAATTTTCTGAACATCGTTGATAGCTGTTTGTTCAAAGAACTACAATACTTTCACAAAATCTTGTATTGTAATTTTCTGTATTAAATTCTGAAATTTCTTCTACAATTTATTGGTTGTCTCTAGACCTTATCAATTTAAGACATTGCTTCAATTGTGAGATACAAAAAGAAACATTTTTTATGTTTTTCAAAGAACGACAACGTTTTCGCAAAACTGTGAATAATATCGGAAAAATACGATCCTAACAACAGTTTGAATTTTTTTGCAATGATCCATGGGTTTTTTTTTATTTTAAAATATTCTCATATTTAGAAATTTTATTAAAAGAACTACAATATTTTCACAAATCATCGTATAATACAAAAATATTCTGTTGCTACCGAAGTTTGAACATATTAGTGTGCTCAAAAATCATGTATAATACAGAAACATATAAAATTTCTCCTGTAATTTTGAAATTGCTGCATTTTCTTATAATCTCCACGGTTTAAAATTTTTCAGATTCATATATAAATTGATAGAACGTATCAAACAACAAACCTTGAATGTCAAAACGTCGAAAGGAATAACCCATCGAAAAGAAAAAAATATCGAATTATTTATTCTTTCAGAAGAGAATAATTCTTCCAAGATCATTTCATTCTCTTCCAATTCCCACCTTTCGACGTTTTGTCAGCCAAATGCAAATAACTGATTGCCTCCAGACCATATAATTTTAAGGGTAATTATGCTCCCATAATTATATATAAAAGTAAATATATCTACAGAACATTTTTGGTGATTTTTGAAGAACTAAAACATATACACAAAACTGTGGAAAATACCAGAAATATTAGATCGTAATAACAACCTGAAATTGACCACAATGTTCCATGGATTTTATGATTTGAAAATGTTGAATAAAATGTTATCATTTAGAGTTGGTAAGCTTGTATAAATTAACCGATGAAATTTCGTTAGAAAACTTCGATATTTTCACAAAATACTATGTAATTCAAGAATATACTATTTCTGCTCTTGTTTTATATTATTCAAGATGACTAATTGATTTTATTATTCGAAACCGTATTAAGTTTTGAAAAAAAAAACAAACTTTCTCAACATTTGGCTATTTGCTCTAAGAACTAACAATATTTTCAGCAAATAACGAAAAATACAGAACAGTCTCTGACTATGGTTGCATTTTCATATTAGTTGTGTTTACGATTTGAAATTTTCTCAACGTAATAAATATAAAAAATAGAGCAGTTATTATTTCTGTTTTCAAAGCACGTCAAACAGTTTACAAAATTGGTAATATAACAATTTCTATTTATTGATAATATTTGCACAAATCATATCTATGTATTATTATGTATTATAACAGAAATGGGGCCCAGATAGCCGTAGCGGTAAACGCGCAAATTACAAAATACATGTAAGGGCTTGGCCGGCGCCGATATTGATCAATAATATGAGATCTGCTAAAATTGCACTTCGAGAGTAAGTGGAAACTCCTATCGCTTATTCATTCAGATCGTAGTGCAACTCTTACCAGTTCCGATCAATCACGGAGTATCAACCATTGACATGTGCAGTCAGTCTATGCTATGTTATGCTATGCTATGATTCTACGTAGGTAAATAGATATTCAATCATAATTTCTAAATACAAGAATATCTCATAATTCTGATCACTAGAATATTGTTTTGGTAGCTTAGTGTGTACAACAAGTGTCTTGTTCATTCAATAACTTCCTGGAATAAATACCTCCAATCCACTGGTATAATATGCAATATTTTGAGAGTTTCTAAACCACTCTAAACCCTTAATATGAGTATAAGGGAGCTTTGTATGGGGCCTTCCTTAGCCGAGTGGTTAGAGTCCGCGGCTACAAAGCAAAGCCATGCTGAATGTGTCTGGGTTTGATTCCCGGTCGGTCCAGGATCTTTTCGTAATGGAAATTTCCTTGACTTCCCTGGGCAGAAAGTATCATCGCACCTGCCACACGATATACGATTGCGAAAATGGCAACTTTGGCAAAGAAAGCTCTCAGTTAACAATTGTGGAAGTGCTCTTAGAACAGTACGCTGAGAAGCGGCTCTGTCCCAGTGGGGACGTTAATGCCAAGAAGAGGAAGACGAATGGTCTTGGTCTCTCAAGAACTCCGACGAATATATATTATAGAATTTACAAGCGTAACCAGTGATATATTGACACTTTTAATAATTTGCAAAGGCTTCTACTCATTCATATAAGAAACGGAGTATTGTGCATATTTGTGTTGGATCACTCCAAGAACTCCTTAAAATAAAGTTCTTAAGTTCGCGAAAGCCAGTGAATTAAAGAACCGTTAAAATCCATGGAAATCTACGAAGATCCACGAAAGTGATCGAAGATCTACGAAAGACAACGAACGTTCATGAAAGTCGACTAGGGTAGGATTGGTTAACGATGAGCCGCTTAAGTCCGCAGAGGTCAGCGAAGATCTGTCTTCATAATCTTTGAATATCAGCAAGGGTTATCGAAAATCCTCGAAGGTCCACAATGGTCTGCGAAGGTCCCCATGAATCTGTAAAGGTCCCTAGAAGTTAGAGAAGAGCATTTTCTTAACATTTTCTATCTAGAACTGGTTAAGTTTACTTCTTTGTATAACTGGGGACCAGATAGCCGTAGCGGTAAACGCGCAGCTATTCAGCAAGACCAAGCTGAGGGTCGTGGGTTCGAATCCCACCGGTCGAGGATCTTTTCGGCTTGGAAATTTTCTCGACTTCCCAGGGCATAGAGTATCTTCGTACCTGCCACACGATATAGGCATGCAAAAATGGTCATTGGCACAGTAAGCTCTCAGTTAATAACTGTGGAAGTGCTCATAAGAACACTAAGCTGAGGAGCAGGCTCTGTCCCAGTGGGGACGTAATTCCAGAGAGAAGAAGAAGAGCTGTTAGCATTCTTCTTCTTATGTTTTTTTTTTTTGTGTTGGGATTTAAACCACTGCGACCATGAGTTTGATCTATTGTGGTATACCCCTATTTAATTTGCATTCTTTCAGGACGACGAATTACCATTTGGGGTAAATGCCGTTGACTGATGATGCGAAGTACTCCAATCCGGTATGATTCTTAGAATGAAACCAATAACCAGATTGGGATTTTCTTATGTTAGTTTGTTAGTAATCACCACATGAATAATTTATAAAAAAAAGCCACAAATAGTGTACGCAGATCTCATGATTTTTATTTCGAGAAACTATAGAATAAAGAAGAATGCCTGTTGAACGCAACAATCTATAAATCTCAATAACATGAGTGTTCAATTTAATATCAAGTTACTCAGGATTTTCAATCAAAAGAACGTTTCCGAAAACTCCTGGAGGACTGATTTTGAAGAAGTGAGAAATATGATTAAAAAATAAAAAAAATATGAAAGCCACTGGCCCCTCATCAAGAAACTTCCAGAGAGTAGTATCATTGGCATATTTTTTCTAACAAATGGAAAAATTCCAAGGTGGAAACCAATTTTGAAACCAGACCAGAATCCGACAGCAGGCCTCAAATCATTATCTCGTTGTATGTAGTTGAAGTTCTGGTGCGGTTTCAGCGTCACAAACTATCTCGACGCTGCACTTCAATATCCAACGCTTGTTGACTGATGGGGTAACTGCAAAGTACCGCTAGCAGCTACACGGGCAGTTGGAAAGAATCAACGTTTCTGGAGATGTCAACAATCTGTAGGGACCTATTCACCAAGCTGCGACAACAACAGTGAGGAGAGTGATTGGCCCTGGTCAACGAATGTATATTTCTGGCCAGTACCCAGCAGAACAGAGTACGTTACAGGGCAGCGAGGGCCTGTATATGTTCTGGGACAAATTTCCATGAGAAATTTTTGGAACTTCCATAGAAAATTATCAGAAGATTAATGAAGAATCTTTGGAAGAAGCTATGCATTAATCTAAGACCAGTCGCATCGCATACAAAGCACGAATGTTGTGGTACTAAGCAATTATGAATTGCAGGACGCAATGTAAGTCGCTAAGAAGTTTTTACTTTAATGGAAGGAATCTAAAGTCTCTGTTTTTCCATAATCTGCTCGCACTGAAGCCTGATGCGAAATTGTTGGTTCATCAGGCTCTTCAAGAATTTCATCTCAGACTCCCAAGAAAAAGCTTCAGAAATTGTCATAGGGGAAGTGGTGGCATAATGAACAAGGGTGGTAAAATGAACACCGTGCCGTTTACCGAGAAAAAACAAATTACAACTAATTTTTATCACGCACGGACGATATAGAGCATGAAACTGAGTGTTTGAGTTGATACGGAGGTCAGTTGAAAAGAAAATACCAACGAAAACTAAGATTTTATAAATTTTTGGAAATGCAATGAACATTTTCAAGAATATTTATTTTACTCACGTATTTTGCATGATGTTCTGTCTGAATGAATATTGCTGCTTTAGATAACATCCCTGATTTAAATGTTGTGCAATAGAACAATACAAATTCTTGTTTCTATCCGAAACAAGATGATATCCTTGAAGTGTTCATTTCATCTCCTTATTCCCTAGTAATTTCATTAAGAATACTTCCAGGGTCTCTGAGAGGGAGCTCTCCTGATGTTCTTCTAGAGATTTCTCTGTCAATTGTCTACAATATTTGTTAGTCATTTTTCAAAGCATGCTTAGAAAAATTTCTCCAAAATTTGCTCCAGGAAATCCACGAGAACCAAAGCAACTGCCTCCAGTAACTTCCTCAGGTAATATTTTCTTTATTTTTTTCTAAGCCACCCTAGAATTTACTCCAGATATTTTTTCATTAACCCTTCAACTGAATTCTCCATTTATTTCTGTAGGAGATCTTTCAAAGATTTCCACAGAATTTCTCCCAAGAAATTCCATAAAGGTTTATTTAAAAGTTTTTGAAACAAAAAAACAGCTTAAGGAGTGGTTCAAAATAACCTGCAAGAATTCCTCAGCCTGTTCATATGGATTTCTTCAAGAATTCATCCACGTTTCCTTTCAGGAACCCAGGAATTCTTCGAGTGGCTTGAGACCAATTTTTTTTATATAAACTTCTTCAGCATTCAATCGAAATGTTACAGATTTTCTAATTTTTTCTTAAAATGTCTCTCAAAACATTCCTATACAATCTTCAAAAGTCTATTTACGTTTTAACACCAGTTAATACTACAGCAATTTTTTCAATTATTCCTCCAATCATTCTTGAACAACTTTTTTTTTAGAAATTCTGTCCAATGTTTTTCGAGAAATTCCTTTACAATATTGCGAAATTTTATCCAGTGATATGATTGATTTTTATTTTCGATTATCTCAGCAAATTATCTATGAAATATTTTAAAACTTCCTCGAAAGTCGAGGAGTTCTTTCAGAGGTCCTTGTTCATTAAGGATGACTTTTAAACATACGTAGGTTTTATCAGAAGTTTTCTCCAAAAATATCAAACGGATAAATTTTTCAACAAAAAAAAATCCTTGGCCTTTCCGTTGACACATTCCTGGGAGAATTAGCGAAAAAAAACTTCAAAGAGTTACTTTAGACAATCTCATAGAATAAGTGCATGAATTTCTGTAGCAATCTTAGAAGGAATCTCTGGAGCAATTGCTGGAGGTATCTTCAGATAAATTTCTAGTTGAAATCTTATATAAATCCTGAAAAACAGTTTTAAAGAAGTCCCTAGAAATTCCTGAAGGCATTTCAGGAGAAGATATTGATTGAATATAAGAAGATTTTTCAACCAGGAAACTTGGAGTTTGTCCCAGGAAAGTCTATGGATGAATCACTGGACAACATCTCGGAGGAATTTATTTATTTATTTATTTACACCGTCTTCGAAGTATCGTACAGACTTTATTTAGTATATAAAAGTAAAATCAATTTCTTATTCTATTTAAAAATATGTTCTTCGTCACGTCAAAATCAATTGCAAAAAGTGAAGTGTTTAAGTTCAAATTTGCAATTTTAAACATACTCTAATAATCCCACCCCTAAATTAAATATAAAAAGTGTAGTGAAATTCCTTGCATCGTTTCACGGTAGCCTACTCAGCGCAAACCTCAGGATTTTTTTCTGCACTCGTTCTATTGATAGTATCTGCGTAACCTGAGATGCTTCGCATCAAAGAACAGTACAGCGTTTTTAAGGCGTAAACGTCTGTGAAAGAGTTGGCGTGCCTTCGAATCATTCCTGGAATATAGAATGAGAACACTCTGGAAAAATTTCTCACATAATTTAAAGAGAAATTTTTATGATTTCCGATAGAAACTTTGAATAAATTCAATTTATGTGGTCCTCCTTGGAAAAATCCAGACTGAATTCTTCAAATATCCTTAGCAAAATTCTTGGACAAATTCCCTAGGAATATTCGTAAGGAAATTCCTTGGGAAATAAAAGCTAAATGTACATCTTTAAAAATTTCTGAACTAATATCTGAACATTAATTTCTGATGAAATTCCTATAGCAAATCATGGAAAAACACATACGAGCAGTAATACTTGTCGTAATGTCAAGAGGAATTTAAAAAAAAGTCTTACAAGGGAAGGTCATGATGGCGTTAAACGGGGTTTTCAACCGGACTATTTTTGTTAGATTCTACATGTCGAAATATGAAAACCCCAAAGCCTTTCGGGTGATGAACCAGTGGTGTAGCCAAGGGGGGCTCTGAAAGAGTCGATTTTGTACGAATATAATATTGAGTCGATTGAAAATTTGCCAAAAAGATTTTTCTCAGTATTTAGTACGATGGTAGTGAACAGAACTGACATTTGTGTATGTTTATAATGTATTAAAATATTCCATATGCCATTGGCGTAACTAACATGAAATATGAACACCAAAACAAATTTGGTTTTATTAGAATAGTATACCAATAAGAAACCAATCCCGATAGCGCCTATTGCATGGAAAAAATACATTTTAAACATACATTAATGTCAATTCTGTTCTCTACCATCACAATAAACACTAAAAAATATTTTTGTCAAATTTCCAATTAGCTTAATAAAATAATATACGTACAAAATTGCCCTTTTTAGAGTCCCTCCTGGCTACACCACAGGTCCATAACCCGAAAGGCTTTGGGGTTTTCATATTTCGACATGTAGAATCTAACAAAAATAGTCCGGTTGAAAACCCCGTGTAACACCATCGTGACCTTCCCTTGTTAGATTTTAGAATAATATTGCTCTGATTGCATAAAGAATTGAAGTCTTATTTCTTGGCTCCCATAAGGTTTTGTTTTCTTACTTCCTGTTTGGTGTCATGTTGGCCTTTTTATGATTCCTTTTATGTGTCTATTTTTCAGACAACAGGTGTTTAATATTCTATCTCTAAGGTGCTATGTTTCTATCAGCATTGTTAGGACGGAAAGCTATCTTAGTCTGGTGGTAACTTTGCCTTTGAGGCCTTCAAATATAGTAACTTTCAATTTCAATTTAAGGAACCCATAGGGTTAAAATTTTCTTAGCTTCACTGTGCACAAAATATTTACCAACGTCTGTCCTACCTATGGTTTCGAACATGGACGCGGCTCCAATGGTAATAATTAATAATCATTTTGACAAAAACAGGTGTTGTCCATGAACCATGCGACATTCTTTTATTTCAGACCCTGCCTCCCTCTCATAGACTTTTGTCCAAACAAAAAATCCACCAATTTCAGTTCATCCACTCCACAAGCTTCTCATCTAATTTTAGCATATTCAAACGATCAGCTACAAAGAAATCTAACTTGTTTGTTGATGGCGGCCTAATTTCATCAAGAGTTACTCAAGTTTAAAAATATTCTGTTGGAGAATTTTGTATTGTTTTCAAATTCAAGGCTTTTTATACTAAATTTATCCCACGTCAATTTCAAAGCTACTTCTGTCCTATATCAAATATATGGATAAACTTTCACCTACAGTCTTCGAATAGATTTGCGAATGAATATTCTAGGGACTCGAAAGATTAAGAACAATAGATAATTTGAAACCGTGTGAGGTTGAACACAATTTATTTTGAACGTTTTAACGAAATCAACAAATTTAATATGTAATTCAATAGTAATGACTTCCCTCGGAAGTGAAGTAGAGCCGTTGATCCTGAGATGAACTAGCCAAGAGTTAAAAATATCGATAATAATCGAGATAGGATAAAATAATAATTAAGAAGCCCGTAATATAGATAGTTTAACTATCTGTTATCCAAAGTTCCTGTACCGTATTGTATATTACATCATGGTCAATCAATAATAGCACGCACTGTTACCTACCTGTGTTCGAGCAGACCTGATAGTTGTTAGTAAAAGGAGGAAAAGCCATCCAGCACCAGCAAAATTGGATCCTGATCAGAACAAACAAATAACTTACCGAGGCGAGCCAATGCGGCCATTTCACTGAACGAAAAGACAAACGAGACGAATGAGGCCAGTGGGGGGAGAGGGGTTCGGAACAAAAATGAAAAACCAATTTTACGCTTCTTTATATACGTCGTTTGAGATGTCTCAGTTCTCTTTTCGTATATTTTGCTGTGTTGTTTCCATTTTTCAGTTTAGTGGTACAATTTTTCATTCTGTTTCTGTTTTATTTGAACATAAGTAATACATTCATTTTAGTAGATACAGTTGGTTTTCGTCAAAGTGTTTCTTTTGGGTGTCGAGGTGATCTGTATATATATAGTGAGTTGGTAGTAATTACTTTGAAGATATATTTACTTCTAACATTGTTTGTGTTGTATGTCTGCTGGTTACATTTCAAGTTCTCGCTCCGAAGAAACTGCTGATGTTCAATCTTTTTTTGTTCAAATCCACTAGATGACTTTCCATTCGTTATAGGTAGCTTTGCTGACTCGGAACATCTTGTTCAACGGTGTACTGTACGTGTATTTACATAATCCTTAATAAACGTTTAACAATTCGTTAAAATTCAATCCCTAGAAAATAATGTACATTTTGATTTTGTATTCCTTTTTGATTGGTTTTACTCGCCGTAATGTGCGATTGTGAATAGTCGTCTTCGGCTCCGAATTTACATTTATCGTTAAGGAGCTGCGATGGGAAGGAAGGAATAGATTTAGGTCTTGATAAGGAGAGTGGGGCTTAGCGTTTCTCAATCAATCAGCGGTCGATCGAGAATGGAATTTCATTTCAATTCAATTCATAATCAAAGAGATAATAATTTTTCACAGAAGTATTTAAATATTATAAGACGAAAAATTGATCTTAAACGATTTCCTTCAAAAATGTCGAAGTTAATTTTTCTGTATGTTTAATAATTTTGAACATATAAATTGAAGAATGTAAGCAAAATCATGGACTTTTGACAAATTTACAAATTTAGAGGTGGCCAATTGGCATAAGGATGTGGCTTTTCACTTGCTTCAAGTTATTGCACATTTAACCAAAATTAGGTTGAAATCGGTGATGGTTGATTACACGTGCTGTGGACACTTGATATACACTCATATGTGAAAAATAGTATGCAACTAATTGATACATTCTCATGAATATTTTAGTTGAAATCACTAGCAAAGTGTTTTTAAAAAATCAAGGCTGCAAATATGTTACATAGTTTCAGTATTTTGACAAAAAAAATCAAACTCATTTAAAACTCATATTCAAAGCCGTTGTGAATCGCTGACATAATTCAATAACTGAACAATTCGACTGAAACGGTCGATTAAACGAGCGCTTTTACGGGATGAGATCGGTCAAGTTGTACAAGAGATGAAAAATGATACATAAATCATGACTTTTGGGTTCCATTCTCTTCGCTTTATCTCCACCGGAGGCGCTTCTTTATTCTCACGGGCAGTCCTTCCTAATCGGATGCTAGTCGAAAATTTCGCTGATTGTGACCATCTGCACAGGGCTTCTGCTTCTGCCGGTTAATGGCGGACGTCGACCAGAAATCAGCGAATCGGAGTGACTTGCTGCCAGCGGAATAATTAATCTTGATGGTTGCGCCTTTTTCAAAGTGATTGATATATTGTCGCTGGACTGGATGCGGGTTCTGCCGGCAACATTACGTATAGGATATGTGCAGTTGAATCCAGCAAAGGACACAATAGAAGACAAGTGCCGAAATGGCCCTTTCTGCGTGTGAACCGTTATGTTGAACAGCAGCTGGAGTCTCACCTAGATTTTTCAAATAAAATTTTCATTAGCAAACCCGGCGCAAATTGAATAATGATATGGGGAATGTGGGGAGGATGCAAATGCATAAAGAAATGGAACCGTTATCCCGAGCAAGAAATGAGACGATATTGTGGATAATTCAAAGCTCCTAATATTTTTCAAAACTGCTATAAATAAAGCCTTTCCACTGGATTTCCAGTTCACCACAAATAAAACGTGTTAAGTTTCTTGCATGAGATGGCCTTATACGTACAAAACTTTCATAGTGAATTATTCTGTAACCTGTAAATAATGAATTCCTTGTTAAATCAGTCAGTCACAGCAGTCGACCATCTTTGATTTGCAGTAAATTCAGCACATGTTTTCTGTATGGTAGAAAAGATAGATTAATCGATCATTTTTTGCATTCAATTTTGAAAAATTCTTATTCCGAAACTATTGATTTTAGAGAAAAAGTTCTATAGAGAAGTTGTACTGAACCGTTTGGGTTACAGGATAAAAAAATACAATTTTTTTATCATTAGAAATTCGAAAAACAAAACATAAATTTTCAATTGCACGACATACTCATTTTTAATATTTTTTTTAAATTTTTATCATAGAATCATTATAGAAAACAGACGTTTGGGACAAAGTTTCATGATGGATAAATTTTTAAATAAAAAAGTTTTTCGAAGAACAGCCTGTCCTATTTTTGATATAATAAATACGGATTGATGATACAATAAAAATCTTTCAATTATTCTACATATTAATGTTTATCATGATCACGCATCTCTAGAACCGACCATTTTCGAATTACATCAAGTTAAATCCAAAAGTTTATAAATTAAATAACAAAATAGATCATTTTCATTATTTAATTATTATTGTTTCGCATTTCGATAGGATCATTGTTTCCTTAGAAGACAGTCCCCTATAGTCGCACTGGTAACTTTTACGGCCGTCTAGCTATAAATCGTTGCAAAAAATTTTTTGACGTGAAAATAGTAGACCTCTTGTTCCAATAGTAGCACTATCAAGAGAAACTTTTTTCATTGAACAAAATAATTGAAGAATTAAGAATTTTGCACACCAATTGAAAGCTTTTGATTCATTCTTTAAAGGAAAAATATAGAAGTTTAGTAAAAATACGATTTTGATTTGTGTTTTGCCTTCGCTGTAAAGTTAGTGCTACTATAGGAACATTTGTTAATAAGTGGCACAAGCGATAATGAATACAAAAATTTGAGTTGTGAAAAATAATGCAGCAGAATTCATTTTTCAATTTTATACGAATATTTGTTCTTAGCTATGCGACTATTGATACACCGACCCCATATATTTTTTTCTTGTAGTCCAAACTGTTCTCTACAACTTCCCTATAGATTTTTTTCCTCCAAAACACAGTTCTTGAACATGAATTTTTCAATAAAAAGTCCATTATGAAACTCATAGGCCATTTTAAAAAGTTATTCTTGAATCCATATTATCAGTTTATATTGGCAAAATGTGTAAAATTCAATACAAATAAAAAATTACCAAGCACGATTTTTATTCATTCGACTTATTCTGGATCGAGTTCGTCAATTAAATAAACTGTTTTGCTAGTAACACAACTCATAAGTGGTTAGATTACACAGGAAAACATTTGTTTTGTTACAAACACTACCACTTATATAAATTTCTTAGTTTCCTTAACTAGGGCAAACTTTTATGATGAAAGTCGAAAATAGTACCACTTAAGAATATTTATGCAATCTTTGGACTACTCAACCAGAGACATCTTTGGTACAACGGCTTTGATGCATTTTATATGATCGATTCTGTATTTGTTAATCTTAAGATCCTGAAAACTGATTGAACTTGGAGTAGTGTGTGGTCTTTCGATTCCGAATATGCTTTCGTGGGGCGAGCGATGGAATCAAGATCAATCGTGTTTGGTTCGCGTTGCACGAATGCGGAAGAAGAATCGCGTTTTTCGGTTAGTATGTATGCTTTAAGTGAAATTGAAAGTGGTTTGTTGCTGCTCAATCACGGATGAAGGATCAATTGGTGAGCTTGTTTCATGCTTTTATTTTAAATCTGTAAAATATGTATGACTGCACATTTAAACGTTACAACGGTGGGACAGACATCTGTTTTTTGTGTTTGTTAGTGACACTTTACACCAGAAGGGTGCATTCGTGTCAGAGAAAAAAACTAAACATATTAACAATTTTTTTCCGTTTTACAATTCACATTCACAATTTCAGGTACAATCTTGTTTCATGTAGATACTTCATTAACTTTTCTTCCCTTTCTTTACTGTTATCCAGTGCATCTTTTAGTGTAAGAGTATCGATGTCGTATCGTTTTCTTTCGTCCTCATACTTTCAACAGTACAAGATGAGATGTCGTACATCCAGTGTGATTCCGCAACACTCGCGAATGGGCGAGGGTTCCTTTTTCAAGAGGCCGATTCTCAACCTGGTTAACACTCGTTGGTCAGCTGCATTGCCACTATCTAACCATCTCTTCGTATCGTCCTTAATCTCCCTAAACTTGTTGTTTGGAATCACTGACTATCACATGCACGCCATTTGGCTTCTTTCGTTGATCTCAGTTCATCTTCGCCGGGGATAATGATGTCGATATCCGATTGCTGTCGAGCTTCGTTGGCCAAGCGATCCGCTTCATGATTTCATATTATGCCAGCATATCCCGGGATACAACAGAACCGAATATTTTTGTTTCGAACGATCTGTTCGATTTCTTGAATCCAAGGGTGCTTGGAAGAACCGGCCTCCAAGGCCAGCAGGCAACTCGATGAATTCGTAAGGATTACCAACTAATTTTTAATATAAGGGATTGAAACCGCTATCTTAATTGCAAACGCCTTCGCAGATAAAATGCTGCAATCTCTTGGTAGGCTGAACATCCCGGAAAGGCCATTATTATAAAATGCGGCTCCTACCGTATCTTCTGGAAGCGGGTCGACAGAAGTTGCTGGACGGCTGGTCGAACTTTCTCCGGAGGGTCACTGGCTCGTGAACTCCTCTTCACGTTCCATATAATCAAGAGTTTTCGTTCATTCCAAGTACGATCGCCTTGTCTCGCAAGTTGGTTAACAGCAGAAAGTGCCGTACCTGTGAGCTCCTCCACACGATCTGAAACACGGCGATCAAAGAAAGATAGTTGTTTCGGCTGTTCGTCGATAGGAAACGGACGGTTGTCCTTGCTATGCACTGAACCACCAGCAGTTCCAACGGTAAGGTGCCTGCTGCGATCAGAATCGGACTTTCCAGCTGGTCAGACAATTCGGCCACAGTGGTTCCCTATTTGGCCATATTTTTTAAAGTTTTAACATCAAGATAAAGGGTGTCCACGATGAAATTGCTCTAACTTTTTAACCGTTGGGTAGAAGTTAATGATAATTGGGGTGGATTTAGTTCATAGTGCATTTACATCCTGCAAGTTTTAAAGTCCTGTGATCAAAACTCGCGGAAATGGAGTCGGAAGAACAGCTCGTGCGTGATAAAATCTTGCGCATTCATCACGAGAACAAGGATCTCTCGCATCGTTCCATCGCTAAAACGTTGGGAATCACGAATTCCACGGTGTCGCGAGTGATTAAGCGGTTCGAGGAACGATTGATCACCGATCGGAAGCCCAGAAGTGAAGGAAAAAGTATTCCTTACAATACCAAAAATCACAATCGCGTAGTTGGGCTTTTCAACCGAAACCCGAACGCCTCCGTCCGGGATGTGGCTAAAAAACCTGCACCTAAGCCGAAGTTTTGTCCAGAAGGCCAAAACTAAGGCTGGGCTTCGAACGTTCAAGGTACAAAAGGTCCCTAATCGCGACGAGAAGCAGAACAAGTCCGCCAAAACCCGTGCCAGGAAGTCGTACCTCAACATGCTGACGAAAGTTGAATGCTGCATCATGGACGACGAAACATATGTGAAGGCCGACTTCAAACAGGTCCCCGGCAACCTGTTTTTCATGGCCAAGTATAAGTTCAGCGTTCCGGAGCATGTCCGCACTCAGAAGATTTCCAAATTTGCGAAGAAATAGGGGAACTTACGTATTCTTGGCGGTCTAAGCCAATGCCGCGCTTCTTTTGTCATTTGCTCGGACATCAGCAGACAAATTTCGTGTTTGTCTGATTACATTTATGCGTTGCTCAATACTCTATCGATTCACACCGACAGATTTATCTAAATACTTTTGGAAACGTTTTTACAACGCTGCGAATATGTCTTGGTGACTATTGTCGGCAGCCTCATTTTCGTCGGCAACTATCCCATAAGAACTGCTGGTGAATCTCTTCGGCAGCTCAAAATCAGTCGCATTTTGAAGCGCGTTCATTTGAATTGATGACATTTCTGGTGAAATAGTTTGTTCAGTTTCGGGAATCTCGTCAGCGAGAAGCGGGCAGAACAAAAAATCATCTGAATGTTTACATTGACGTGTTTTAATATAAAAATACTGTGTATTTGGCGTTTGAAATTTGGTTGCCGATAATAGTCGAATGGTGCCGAAGCCGTAAGTCTCCCTATTTGATATCGAACTACTTAAACACAAAGACTGATTGAAAATGTGAATATAATCAAATTATCACATATGGCGAAATAGGAAACCATTACTTCCATAACTGGTACACCTACCCTATTGACATAACGGTTGCCTCGTTGCGCGTAAAGGAGAACAGCGGTAAAGGGGTGCCGATCTGCACACGTTTGAACGGTATACATTCTCGGATGGAAAGGCCTAGCCGTGTAGCCAATAGTTGGCGTTCCTCGACTGTAGCAGTAACGTGTAGTTTCTGCCAACGAAATCTGTCGGAATAACAATCTGCTTCACCTTGGCCTCCTGCAAGGCTACGACGCATGGTTCGAAGGCAGAGATGAGCAGTTTTAACTCGCTGATGATGGCCCTCAGACCACGGATATTCCAATGGAGGGTGAAGCAGCCACCGGAGCGACTATCCATAGCTGATCGTGTTGTGGGTAGCGTTGGGTAAATTTGACCAGAATATCGATTCAAACTCAATATGTCGAATGATATACCGATTTAATCGAATAATTTATATCGATGTTTTTGAATCGATTCAATTTTCAAGCTTATATAAATAATTAGAAAAACGAGCTCTCAAAATAAAACCAAATGTAATTGCATATGGTCTTGAAATTCATTTAATTGAATAACGTTCGAAATTAGAAGTATACATCAAACAATTGAAGACTGATTAAATACTAGGTTTATGGTTCATCAACAAGTTAAAAAAATCTAATAAATTTGACTCGTTTGAATCGAAACATAAAATCGAATGAAGAAAATCGATGCATGCGATTTTAAGTGCTCCTAACATCGATTCAAAAAATCGATTAATCGGAACAAAAAAAAAAATCGATGTTCGGAAAATCGATTCAAAATCGCCCATCGCTAATTGTGGGTGACAAGGTTGTTGTTCTTCGGATCGGTGGGTCTGTTGTGGGAGAAGGAGGGAGTGCGATAGCCTCTGCCGACGAAAGAACTAAACTATCAGTTGCCTGTAGGACGCTTTGTCCCACAGTACCAACTGCTGTCGAAACCATTACACTAGTTCTGCCAATACTGACAACAGCTGGCAATGGGGAAGCGCTTTGTGTAATGTTTCTAATGTCGTTTTCGTTTTTAGGAACTGGGTCGGTGATCAACGTATAAACAAACAAACTTTAAGGTGATTTTAGAACGAAGCCAAACTTCATATTTTCAAGAGTACAAGGCTTGAGAACCAAACAGCGCTCCGCGTTGAAACCTATTGGTCACCACAAGAAAGCAAACAATTCTATTGATTTTCAACGCGACCTGTTGTCAGATTCTGCAGTCTTGTGCACTTGAAAATTCAAAGTTTGGCTTCGTTTTAAATTCATGTTAAGCAAATTGTACCGTTTTGATTCATATTACGGACACTTAAGGCCCCTGTGAAGTACAACCGATTGAAGAGCATATAAATTGAATGATATTGTATGATACCTGTGCGTTATCAGACTTTTGAAACATTCAACTTCCGAATGGTGGGCGAAGATTCGGATTCCAAAGCTTGAATTACCTAAAATAAATAGAAATTAATGATCTTTCCATGATTCTTATTCCGGACGCAACCTCACTTTTGCTTCATTTTACGGACACCTTGTTTCAAATTCCGGACAACTCACGAAAAGAAGAACTTTAATAGTTAAATTATAAATAAACTCCCGCATTCGTAAAAGCAACGTCAAAACAAGTTGCGCATTATAAATTTTCATGGATTGCTATTTGAAATTCATATTAAAACGCGCCTGAAAGTTGGGAGCTTTCAAACAGGAAATTTTGAAACATTTCAATTGAAAACTTTCCCATACAAAGTACCCGAGCAACACACATGCTATAATTGTGTATTATCAACTCATATATGACTAGTTTTGGTCATATATCATTTGTTAATACACAATTATAACATGTGTGTTGCTGGGGTAGAGTGTCCGGAATTAGAAGCTGTCCGGAATTTGAATCAAAACGGTAGTCCGGTCGTACCATTCATCATCGTGTTGAATTCTGAGGTCGCTATCAGAAAGCAGAGTAAAAACTGAGTTAGAGCAGCTATTAAAACTAGGTAAGCAATGGTATTGAGGGGCCCAGATAGCCGTAGCGGTAAACGCGCAGCTATTCAGCATGACCATGCTGAGGGTCGTGGGTTCGAATCCCGCTGGTCGAGGATCTTTTCGTAAAGGAAATTTTCTCGATTCCCAGGGCATAGACTCTACCTGCCACACGATATACACATGCAAAAATGGTCAACCGGCAAAGAAAGCTCTCAGTTAATAACTGTGGAAATGCTCATAAGAACACTAATCTGAGAAGCAGGCTTTGTTCCAGCTTTGTACTATGGTCCAGAAAGATGAACTACGCGGAAAGATGCATTCAAAGCTCTGGAATGAAACATTAGGCGAAAACCGTCCTCTTAAAAGTTGTTCGTATTAGTTAGGCTCTTTGTTTGCTGTTATTCCAAATTAGGTCTACATTTTTATATAAATGATATACACAAGTATCTTATTTGTAGGAATTATGGTGTATGTATGTATGTATGTAGGTAGCCACCATCCTTGCTTGAGTCTTGCTCTGCTTGCGGTTCCACTCAACAGTGAGGTCAAATTTCATTACCAACCTGATTTCAACATACTGCTGTATGAAGGGCCAAAAAGGGGGGTGGCGGACCCGTAAGCAGAGACACTTACGCGAAACCCGCGGGAAGTAGAGAATCTCCTTCCAACAGTATGATCCAACAGATTGAGTATTGGAATTTGCAGTACTTGTCGAGCTTTCCACGAGATGGTTTGTTAGAAGAAGGGCGATTACAACTGTTATTTGTAGGAATTATGGTATACATTTTTAGGCTAAATTGATGGTTTATGGACCACCCCTTTCTAATATCGCATCAAAGTAGTGAATAATCCACGTCGATTGTGAATATCTCTGATTTGAGCAAAGCAAATTATTCACAATTTGCTTAGCAACTTTGACAATGTTGTTCAAAAATTAATGTTTTACAACTTTGCTGAATCATATATACCATAATTCTTACGCCTTTCCGACAGACTTTGTTGGGTGACAAAATGTCGAATACCAAAACGATGACAGGACAAAACGTAGAAAAGAAAGAAATTGAAAAACACTAAATTTCATGGAAGAATGATTATCTTTCGAAAACATGTATAACTCATTATGTGCCAAACGCTATTCATATTTTATGAATACTTCAAAAAGAATATAGAAAGAATAATTCCTGTAAATTTTATCGTAAAATCATGCACACGAAGTACCATATTTACATAACGCATCGTGAAAAATTACAATAACATCATACATACATACATACATACATACATCATGTAATCCGGTACATGCTCCATCCGATATCACGATACTTCACATAAATTTACCTGATATTGATGTAGTTTTTCGCGATATGTCATGTAAATTTGCGACATATCTGGAATTCCCTTTATGTGCATGATTTTAGGCTGGAGTATACTTGATTTTTTTCTTTCTGTGTTTTTAATCGATCCCGTTGTGAAAAAATAAGTCTGGCGAACAATGTTGAAAATTCACCGATTTGACTTTTTGTCCCTTTTGACGATTCGATTTGGGATTTGACGTAACAGTTTTCGTCTAATGTTTTCACGTAGTTCTGCTTTGTGGACTATAGTGCAATGTAAACATAATCTGTTTGTAGAAATTCTGATGCTACCTCCCTGATATACTACCAATGAGTTACATAGAATATCCAATGTTGAAACATTGGAGCAAATGTCAAATACAATTATAAATAATTTCAGGCAAAAATTGTTACAATCTTCTATTGCCAGGATTAATGCGTTATATATTTAGTTTGAGTTAGGTTAAGTAAGTTGAAAGCGTTTTTTTTCTCTTGTAAGCAGCTGAAATCAACTCACCTGAAAAAATCTGAACTGCTATGGCAAATGAAATGTAATATGTAGTTAACAAAATATTAATAAAAGCTTAAATTTGTTTTACCAAATTAGGATAACAGTGTTGTCTATCACATATCACCTAGATATAAGAAATGAATGTAATATCTGGAATGATACTAATAAAGAATTAAAAACAAAAAAAATCTTTTTGTAGAAATAAGTAACTTATTCTCAATATCATTTGGAGTATACAAATTTCTGGTGTATTTTGGATTTGAAATCATTCATATTTTAAGCAGTTGAATGAGTTTTCCATCAGTCCGCACTCATCACGTTGAATTTTAAGGCCTCCGTTGAAAAAATTAATCAGGTTCTTTCAACCTAGTCGTTTACGTATTGCCATTACGTTCATATTGGATCTATCCTTCTCGTCAGCTGTTGAATTTTGCGATGGTTAGAATTATACTTAATTCCTGATAAAATCAAGAAAACTTTATGCTCCAAAAATATAGCAATGCTTTACATTGAAGCCACAAATATTACACAAATATTAAACTGCATTCACTGAGTGACAATGTATGTGATTCCAAAAAAATATTTATTCATTCCAATCAACGGTTTTTATAACAAATAAATAAAGCAATGAATGTTATTCCTGGATTCGAAGATATGCCGATGAATCATTCTGGTACCAAAAAAAAAACATTATGAGAGAAAATTACTTTTTATCAACCTGTTTTATGATCAATTACGAAGCAGGCTCTATTTCAGTAAGAATGTATTACCACGAAAACAAGAATAAAAAGAAGAAGAATAAGTTAAATCTGTTTTAATCACTAGTCACTGTGGCTGTTTTGGACATGTTGAGTGAACTACATGGTGAAAATCTCATTCTACTACCAAACATCAAAAAAGCGCAATCATCCAAGATAGCCGCAAAACTTTTTTCACCTCAAATGATATTCCTAATCTCCATTTAAATCGAGAAAAGAATCAGTAACTAAAACTTGTTACTTGGTTGTACAAAATATGATTTTTGCATTTAGAGGATTTATAATTTCTCACCAAATATTTGTAGCATCCAATATTCATTTTTTTTCTCAGCTGTCTAATGGTGTCCGAGTGGTGAACCAATTATGAAAAATGGGGTTCTGACAAAATTCAAAATAATGGCCAAATTAAAAAACGGAAAAATGAAATACTTCTGAAAAAACACGTCAAAGTCGATTTTTTCAAAATTAAGTCAAACTATTTTTGAAGGTGAATGTTTCTTTAAATGGTGCACTTTCATACATGTTGTTCAGTTTTTATCAACATTATCGACTATTTCAAGTTGACAAAAACGGAAAAATTTTCGTATGTAAAGTACAGTAACGATTTTATCTGTTTCACAAATTTTGACGTGTTACATGGTTACATGGACTTTTAAGAGGGCGATGGACATGGGCGTAGCCAGTATTTTTTTTATTAGGGGCTCCCCCTCCCTTATATTGGTAATATCGATTTTTAAAACTTGATAAAAGGCATTGCCATTGTCCCCTCTGGCTACGCCCATGCGTGCATGACATCAAATATCATCATCAATTTTAATGTAAACGTGGTAAAACATGACGATAACATTTTTTTGACAAATTTAAAACAGGCTGACAAAATCGGGTTTAAAAGCTGACAAAATCAGGGGCTGACAAAATTGAGTCAGTACTGTATTTTACAAATATGAATAGAAAATGGCAGTTTTAACAGGAAATTGCTGCTTATCAGCTTAGTGTTGTTATAAACATTTCAACAAATCAACTGAGAGTTTTCATGACCGCATTTGTAGTCACACAATGATCCTCTATGCTCAGGGCAGTTGAGAAAACTTCCAACCCGACAAAATCCTCACCTGGCCCGGAACCCCCACTCGACAAGAAATATAACATGTATTTTTGAACTAAAAACATAACTAAAGTTCTTGTGTAAAAATAGTAAAAATATTGTTGAGTTAGTTGTCGAAAACTTAAAAGTGTACGCAATTCACAACAAGCTTCCCCAAATTAGAACTTTTTGGTTGAAAAATCTTTTGAATAGACACCAACACGTTAATGCTTCCAGTGGACGATTTGCCGTTTAAAAAGAAGCACCACACTAGACACTAGACCGTTATTATGAAAAAAAAAAGTCCATAAAATCTGAGCACGAGGCTCGATTCCTGGGTCATTTCGCACCTCTGGAATAATTAAAAAAAAAAATCTTGGGAGGAATCTCTACAAATCTGGATTTGAAGTTTTTGACTAAAAATGTCAATATCAAAATTTTGCAGTAGCACAACCTACAACAACATTCAAAAACTTGGCCAAACTGTTCTCAACTGGAATAAAATTGTTACCGTTGTTATGATTATGAATATTTCTTTCATAGTTTACTGGTTTGAATTTAATCGATTGTTGTTTCCTATGTTGCATTTCAATAGATGCAAAACAAGTAACTTAACTATTAACAATGTTGTTATTTTAAAAAAAATGAGAATAAATGTAGCACAACAATAGTTAGAAGATAACATACGCGGATGTCTTCCACGGGGACGCTTATTTCATTCGCTCAATAGCTTTTGCTTTAGTTCTCGAATAAATGGGCTTAGAGAGCCAAGAACAAGCGTTTTATACAGGGCAAATTGACAATGATGTTTCATTTAGGCATGCTTGCATTCATCGTTGTTCTCTTTGCATTATTATTGAAAACTGATTTGGTTTTCGAATCACTTCTGTGTTATACGATGTAGGATCGCGAGGTGTTTTGGCTAAGTTGTTAACGAAATAATGGATCTATGAAGTCAGATAAGACTTTATAAAGCACCAGTGTGGAAATGTCGTTTCCCTTTGCAAGTTGCGGGTCCCTTGCACATGTTATATGGCTCTTCTACAAATTCATCTTCATCTCCATCAAACACTGCTTCAGCACCAACACATCTGAACCTGCTTCTTTCTCTACATGCAACCATATACGTTTGGGTAGAGTAAATGGAATTACAAGTTTATCCTAGTTGTCCACCTTTAAAGTAGTGAAACCCTGCTTTACTGCACTGCGATCGATTCCAATAAAATCATCGTCTGCAAAATCAAGGAATATATGCGACAACATGCTATTAAACAATAAATTCGGAAACTCATCTCTGTTCATTCCATGTAATTCTACCGAAAAAAATAGCTCCCCGTTTACAATTCTTACACTTGATTGTATTTGTCAGCTTGATCAGTTAAAAGTCTTATTTTTAAGTCTTAGATATTATCTGCAACAGCAAGATTTTCGTTACTTTGTCGAACGCAACCTAGAAATCTATAAACAGATTGACGATGAATCCCGAAAAAAAAAAAACAAAACGATTGTAATGGTTGCAGATATATAGAGTGGAAGTCCTAGTGATGTTGATACTTGAAGTTGTTAAAGACTTTGTTAATCTTCAAACACTTGTGACACATGACAATCATGTTTCCTGAGTAGTTATAATTCTGTTGTGGCTGAGAATGTTGTACAAGATATTTTTGACGATAAGTGCTGAAGGCAATACCCGGTGCAATACTAGACGTAAACATCAAAAGTTGTACCAGATGTACAAAGAAGCAAATTTTATTTAAGCAAAATAAATACGGTAGGCTTTGGTGGGCTGGTCACTTCGTGTTGAAGTCGAAAAATAAGCTGTTAAATAATAATATTCCACATTGAATGTTCAAAGTTATCGAACGTAACGTCAATTGTATTTTGAAATTTATTTCTTAGATTTCATTATTCAAAAAAGCTTACTGGCTTAAGCTATGTAAAAATATACTTAAGCCACTCTGGTAAGTTAAGTCAGTGGTAAATATTTCTAATTATAACAACAATGGTAACAATTATATACTAGTTGCGAACTATTGCAAAAATTTAATATGGATTATATTGAATTTTTAGGTCAAAAATATCAAATCAAGATTTATCAAGATTCCTACAAGGGTTTTTTAATTGGCCCAGAGGCGCAGTATGACCACAGGAATCAATCCATGTGCTCAGATTTGATGGACATTTTTTTTTTGCATAATAACAGTCTGTCCGTGCACCGTGGGCAGTGGCACAATCGAAATACGTTCCTTTTGCTGCATGAATAAGCCTATGGCAGTTTGTATGAGACTCTTCATAATTCTCTTGATCTCCAAGCGGAGAAAAGGTGCGTGTCTATTCGAAGATCAGGATTCCGACACATTTGGAATTGGAAGGTGCATTTCATGGTAACGTCAAGTATCAACAGTTTTTTTTTTAATTTTCCATCATTTCAGCCCTATTTCCTCTACCTTGATGTAAACTGATTGTGGAAAGTACGCACTTGTAAAGAAAAGTAAACGTCTAACTCGATGCATGCACACTTATATTATTTCACTGACCTCAGCAAAACGTTTCGCCGAGAACCCAACAGCTAAAATTTCGGTAATTTTCAATAGCGAATCTCGGATTTCGGCAAACCCAATTTTTTTTACCGAGATCTCGGCGGACGTTACCGAGATACGGTAAGCGCTTACCGAGATCTTGGTAGAAGTTATACCGAGATTGGACAAACATTTACTGAGATATCAGCAGTTGGGTTTTCGGCGAATCAGTTTACCGAGGTTGGTATGTAGTGCTTCGTGAAGCCCAAGCAGGACAGTTCGGTTTTGCGTCGTCCGATTGATTTTTCTGACGGATTCGCGCGTATTTTCGTTGCCGGAGAATTTTTTTTTCCACTGTTTTGGAGCGTCTTGCTGGGTAGTGCTTTGTGAAGCCCAAGCAGGACAGTTCGGTTTTGCGTCGTCTGATTGATTTTGCTGACGGATTCGCGCGTATTTTCGTTGCCGGAGAATTTTTTCCCCTGTTTTGGAGCGCCTTGCTGGGTAGTGCTTTGTGAAGCCCAAGCAGGACAGTTCGGTTTTGCGTCGTCCGATTGATTTTTCTGACGGATTCGCGCGTATTTTCGTTGCTGGATTTTTGTTTTCCCTGTTTTGGAGCGCCTTGCTGGGTAGTGCTTCGTGAAGCCCAAGCAGGACAGTTCGGTTTTGCGTCGTCCGATTGATTTTTCTGACGGATTCGCGCGTATTTTCGTTGCCGGAGAATTTTTTTTTCTCCTGTTTTGGAGCGTCTTGCTGGGTAGTGCTTCGTGAAGCCCAAGCAGGACAGTTCGGTTTTGCGTCGTCCGATTGATTTTTCTGACGGATTCGCGCGTATTTTCGTTGCCGGAGAATTTTGTTTCCCCTGTTTTGGAGCGTCTTGCTGGGTAGTGCTTTGTGAAGCCCAAGCAGGACAGTTCGGTTTTGCGTCGTCCGATTGATTTTTCTGACCGATTCGCGCGTATTTTCGTTGCCGGAGAATTTTTTCCCCTGTTTTGCAGTAGTGTGTGATCCTTTGACTGCGACGCTTGCTCCTGCGGGGCGGGTGATGCGGTCAGGATCGAACGTGTTATGCGTGGAGTGCAGTGAAAAAGTGTATAGTATTTTACGGAAACCCCAGTGCGGCGACGGAGAAAAACTGCTTCACATCCTGGTAAAATCGTTCTTTATTATTGTTTACTTTACTCACTTATTACCAATTCAAACTAAATACGTGCCAGGGTCGAAAATATAATTTTCGATTCGGGAAGTGTAAAAACATTGCATATATCCATTTGATATCTGGATGTTTTTATGCGGGGCTTACTGTAAATAAAAATGACCTCAGAATGTGTGTGTATTTACTGCCATTCTTGAAATGGGTCGTTGGAATTTCAGTAGAGCTATCACCTTTCATCTCCTGGGCTAAAATTGTCTGCAGATATAAAGATATCGAAGGGTATCATTAAATACATGCATACAATTTTCTTCCATAAAAGCACTGCCGGCCAGTGGGAGGTGGATTGTATCACACACACACACACACACACACACATCAGTTTACCGAGGTTGGTATGGATTACCGAACAGCTCAATATAAGCGTCAATTTATATTAGAGTGTTACTGCCTCTCTGTAGTAGTCATGTCGTCACTTGAGTAAAAGGGGTGTGCGTGGTCTGTAGGGATTTGAGTTCTAAACTTTTAACCAACTCAGTTATTGGGTCACCAAGTGGCTCGGTAACTTAGTTGGTAAAGCGCTCGTCTAGCATACAAGAGTTCTAGGTTCAAATCCCACCAGAGAACGTGGATTTTTTTTTCATAATTTCACTCATAATTTGTCCACACTCGAAAACTCTTCAAAGATTACGCTAACAACAATAGAAAACTCGCAAGCATGATTTCTAGGAAGGAGTTTCTAATTTCATGTCGCAATAGTGGCGTTACACCGACTCACATATCCAATTTGTTTCGGTGTACGTTCTCCCTACTCGAACAACGGAGTCCTTACATTCCCAAACTACAAAGAATTATCGACCGTTTTCAAAAATCAGTGCTGAACGTAGGAGCCAAGAAAATAAATTCGTGAGCCCATTATAAGACTGCAAGCCAGAAAGGAATTCTTTAAAAGCAAAAACCCAGTCGAATATCATTAGTTACATTACATATACTTTGCAATTGGATTAAATGGACAAATTGATGTGAAGTTTGCGAAAAAGTTACACGTCTTCTCGGTGAGAATCGAACTCACGACACCCTGTTCTCTAGATAGGGCACGTAACTCCTACATCACAAAAGGACTCATGGTTGCAGAAATGAACCTGAATTCGATTTCAGCTCAATAACCATGTGGTCCTCTTTCACAAAGCGTAGTGTTTGGATGGGCATCTTATTCTTCCGAAAGAGGAGCGCTATGCGAAAGAGGTCCACGAGCTTATTGAGCTGAAATCGAATTCAGGTTAACTTCTGCGTTTATGAGTCCTCTCGTGGTGTAGGGGTTACGCGCTCTATCTAGTGTACAGGGAGGCATTAGTTCGATTTTCACCAAGAAAACATGTAACTTTTTCGCAAATTTCACATCAATTTGTCCATTAAATCCAATTGCAAAGTATATGTAATGTTAAGTTTTTCGGTAGCATACTTAGCTTTATATGGAAATTCCAAAACTGTCAATGGATTGCTAAGTTTTACTAATTCTTGTCTTCTCTCCTTTGAAGCAGAATTTTTGCTATAATCTGTAAAATTCTATCTTGTATGAGTAAAAAGAGATGTAAAGTAATGTAAGATTTTTGTCCAAAATATGTATTAGGGTCGATAAATTTTCTAACAGGAAATATACTCGATCTTGTTCCGTGCGCCGTTGCCCAAACATTGATGGCACTTGCCCAAGCATTTATTGGTACTTGAGCAAAAGCAAAGTGCTGAGAAAAGTGTTTTATAATCTGTCAAACTTGAGTAACTATAACGTCTTTATTTCGTCTCTGATCAAAAGGTTACCACTTCTACTTCCATGACAGGATATCTTGAGTTTATCCTCTGGTCCATCCCTTATAACATCCCTTATAGCCCAAGCAGGACAGTTCGGTTTTGCGTCGTCCGATAGATTTTGCTCGCGATTTCGCGCGTTTTCATCGCCGGAGAATTTTTTTTCCCTGTTTTGGAGCGTCGTGCTGGGTAGTGCTTCGTGAAGCCCAAGCAGGACGGTTCGGTTCTGCGTCGTCCGATTGATTTTGGTCACGATTTCGCGAGTTTTCGTCGCCGGAGAATTTGTTTTCCCTGTTTTGGAGTGTCTTGCTGGGTAGTGCTTCGTGAAGCCCAAGCAGGACAGTTCGGTTTTGCGTCGTCCGATTGATTTTGCTCACGGTTCCGCGCGTGTTTTCGGCGCCGGAGATTTTTTTTCCCTGTTTTGGAGCGTCTTGCTGGGTAGGTATTTGGGAAGGCCCAAGCAAGACGGTTTGTTTTCGGGACGCCAAGAAGTTTTGCTGTCAGTGTCAGTTTTGTGTTCAGTCGAGAATGGATTACCAACTGGTGAGTTCGTTTCATGCTTATGATAACACATTTTTTCTTGAAAGCGTAACTTTTATGTAATATTGAAACAAACTTTGTATGGTTCGTCACTATAAGTGTCGGCATTATGCTTTTTTCTTATACAATTTCAATATACATATATTTTTCTCTTTTTGACATTATTAAAAATTATCTTTTGAATTGTTCGACATTGTGAATGTTGACGTATTTTTTAAAACTTCTACCATATCGAGAAAAAATGCACATTAATACTCATATGTCATTTTCAAACAAACTATGTATGGTTCGTCACTACAAGTGTCGGAATTATTCCTGTTTCATATAATCTAAAATATATACATGCAATTTTCAGTTTTCGTCATTAATAAAAACGTCTTTCGAATTGTTCGACATTATAGATGTTGACGTATT
The DNA here is from genome assembly GCF_002204515.2 of Aedes aegypti. Taxonomy (NCBI): domain Eukaryota; kingdom Metazoa; phylum Arthropoda; class Insecta; order Diptera; family Culicidae; genus Aedes; species Aedes aegypti. Next base: position 188,419,085 of record NC_035109.1, read on the forward strand.
TTTTAAAGCTTCTAACAAAAACTTCTCGAGACAAAAATACAAAACTAGTTTTAAATATAAGTTGTATATTTCCCTCTTGTCCATGGATCGCATCACCGACCAGAGGTGACTCCCAGATCTTTTCCTCCCTCACTAATAAACACCCTTCCCGTGGTGATTATGGAGATGCAGAGGTATTCTCGGTCTCTAGAAGCAACAATCATTACACCCTAACATTCCTTCCCCATCCCAACTGACTGTAAGGACTTGGCCGGCGCCGTTATTGATCAATAATATTAGATCTGCTAAAATTGCACTTCGAGAGTAAGCGGAAACTCCCATCCCTTATTCATTTGGATCGTAGTGCAATTCTTACCAGTTCCGATCAATCACGGAGCAGCAACCATTGACATGTACAGTCAGTCTATGCTATGCTATGCTATGGTCCATCCCTTATAACACAGAATTGAACATTGTCTGAACGAATATGTCTTTTACATTTTCATCGAATTTTCTATGATGCCATGTCTTATATGAAAAAGAAGGACAACTACAACTCTATACTTGATTTAACTAATTACTTAATTCAGCTAATTACAACCTCCAGCTGTCGCAAGGTCGTGTTCAAGGCAACTCTCGACTGTTAAAGGATATGTCAATCTTGTCTTGCTCTAGTTAAGCTTAAAAACTCTGATTGGATAGTAATCTTGAAGAAGGCAACCCTCATCGAATGGCATAAGACTTTGTACCTACGATACAAAATGTCGAAAATTTAACACTGAGGCATTTAACAGCCTAAGCATTCAAAAAATTTTTTTTATATTTTTGCGTTGGAAAAAAGGAATAATTTGTTGAAGAAATCGGAATGGAACAAAACCGGAGCGTGACAAAAATTGAACATACCTTTACATTCAAAATGAACCATTAAACAATCTTTCAACTGTAATCCAGAACTAAGACTTTTTTGTTTGTTTCAAAAATATAAAATAAGATTTTTGTAAACAAAATGCTAGAAAATCAAACTTCTTTTATAAAAAAAATCAATGTTTCCCTTTTTTAACAGAAAATAATCGATATTTTTCTATCAAATTCTGATTAAGAGAATGTTTAAATATTCTTATAAAATAAATCGTCCACATTCAAATTCCATTCTTGCTCGGGTGATCGGTGCCTACATTGTCAAATCCACTGGGTTTTGGCTTTGGATGAATCACGAAATTGCATTAAGGCCAGCCGGAGGGAGGCACTTCCTGTGCGTGTGAAAATAACACTAATAGATACAAGTTCACCTACCGTTCAGCACTTGGATCTGTGCGGATGTCGTCTGCTTCTCGGCTACGGTGCAAGTGTAGAGACCGCTGTGAACTCGTTCCGCCTGTATTATGGACAGCCTGCTGTTGAACCATTGTTTCGAAAGGCTGCAAATGATTTGAGTATTTCAATTTAGCAGTCGGCAGGAGGGACAATAGATTTGTGAATTGAATTATCGTAATACTGTTTGCAGTTTTGGGCCTACCGAAATTGCTATCATCGTCGTTGGTGGCCGTACAATGAACGCACATGGTGTGATACGATTCTACGATACCTACCTCTGAACCCGCAAATTTAAACAGAGAAGACTTGCTGGACAGATGAATACGGTGAGCTTGGCAGGCAATAAATTTATTTCGTTACTTTTATGATACTCTGTGTAGCGTTTGGAGAGAATTCAGTTGTCACTGTTGGTGCCAGGACCATAAAATGCGTCGAACTATTAACTGCAGCATGTTACATAGATTGAGACCGAAATTCCGAATAGTATTGAGTTGTATGAGCATGATAGAATATACGATTATTGAAGATTCAAGATTAAGGAATTAAGGAATGACCAACGCATAAGATTTTAGATATTCTGTGTGGTTCATATATAGTTTACTACGTATCAAGAATTGAATTAATTAATCTTACCGTATATCACCATTATTTTTTAAACCATATGTTTTATATAAACATATTGATCGACAAAACCGACTATTTGTTTTTAAATATATATTCTAGATTTTTAAATACTTGATACAATATAATAAAGATTTGTATGAAAAAGTTTTTAAAAAGATCTAATGTACTTTGAGATATACCGCATAAATTTAACATTTTAACATAATCCAGTGCTGAGAAAACTAGCAATGTTTTTTAAGTGTTTTTTTTTTAAATGTCAAAACATTAAGAACAAATTTAGTAAGCAAAATTCAAAAAATGTTTTTGCTATTCCGTTGCTTATTAGCCTACTTTTCATCAATTAAATGAGCAACATAATGGCCTACTTTTCCTAACAAAAGAAACAGAACTGAAAAGTGCTACTTTTCAGCACTGTTTTGGGTGCTGAAAAGTAACACTTTTCAGCACTCTTTTGACAATCGCCAACTAAATATCTGAATGGCTTTTACAGCCATCCTTCGAATGGTTTTGTATTTACCAATGACAAGCAACTTGCCCTACATCCATTGGACGATCCGAATCCCACTCGTGTGGCGATTCTATTTCGGCATCGGGTCGTCTAGCAAGACGAAGATGAGGTTGTGGAGTTATCTAGTTCATAGCTTCCCAAACTTGAATTTCGCGACCCCTTACCGTCTCACCAGTTATTATTGATAAAACGAGTGAGGTGACGAGAGGTCGGGGGGTCACGAAAGCCAAGTTTGAAAAACGATGATCTAGTTAATTCCAAAAAAATCCGATGCGTGCAGACAACTTAGCAAATGAATAGTGAGTGTACAATAAAATTGCAATCAGCATCTTACCTGGGTTGTCCTCGAATATCTTGACCACCTCCACGCTTCTATCTATAAAGCGTGAAAATGTGTGACAGTCATGTAGTACGTATATGTATCACAGCCTACCTGATTGAAAAATATTGAGCCTGTACGACGCATGGATGGCCACGTGGGTTATTCTGAAATATGATTGTGATCCTAGATACAACTCGATTAAACGGTTTTAACTCGTTGCAAAACTCGATTTTTTCAGCACTCGTCGTATTTATCCAACTCGGCGAGCCTCGTTGGATAAATGTACGACTCGTGCTGAAAAAATCATCATTTTGCAACTTGTTGCATAAATAACTATTATGTCAAAATTTTTACGAAGTAAGACTTACTCATTGTCTTTCGAATGCGTTATAGAGAGTTTTAAAAAGACGTTCGAGAGATCACACAGGTAAGAACAAAACACTTTTGTATGTTTTTAAGTGGTGATCCCAAATTTTTGCACAGGAGTGTATACTGAACAGATTTCAATTAACTATTGTAGTAAATTTTATATGAACTTTTCATATTATACTCCCTATACTATGTCACGCAAAATTTTCGTTGCTTCACTCATTCAGTAAAGTTTTTCCATACGGCAGCATTAGACTTTTATAGACACGAATTGCTTCTATTATTACACCCTGGATAATCCGGGTAGGAATAATATCAATAATCAACCAGTTGAATAACCGATTGTTAACTTGCGAACATTAGAGCGTATATTCATACAATTAAGCACATTTTCAAAGCACTCACGGTAACTGTTATTGTAATGGGTTTAACTAAAATAGCAAACTCTTTGTATTGATTACAACCGTGACGTCAAGTTGCTCGAAAGGAGCAATTATCGAGGGACGTATCACGTCGCGTACGGCGATAGAAACAGGTAATGGATCCATCGACTAGCGAATTTCAGTAAGCCACTAAATGGGAAGCATGCATAGTTTTTGCAAATGCCAGTCTTACCTTGAGCTGAGTTTGATATCTTTCGGTAACGCGACGCCATCTTTTTTCCACACGACGTTCTGTGGCAACGATTGCCGGGTCTTATCTTTATTGTTATTGCTAGTTGTCGCTCCCTCGTTCGAAAGCTTAGTGCTGGTCGTTTTCGCATCCCCAGCGATTGGCGCCATCAGCTGAAAAGTGTTGGCCGGCGCTGCTGGTGGAGTTTTTGTTGGCAGGGTTGCCAAATACGATAACGACACCTGACATGATATATCGATTGTGCTACCTAATTTATAGTACCGATCATAGAACTCGTATCCCATCTCGTCCACAATCCGAACTGCTGGTTCTGCGAAAATGTAAAAGAAACGGAAGGAAAAGAATGATTGTTTTATTTTCTAATCTAAAATAAATTAGAATGTAGTGAACTGCCTCAAGTAGATTATAACGAGAAAATTCATTTGATTCACGTTAATGGCAAGTAATTTACTGCGGATAAAAGGCTTCCGACTGGATAACCATCCTCTGAGTTGTCTCTTGTTGGGACACAGACTTATTGTTGCTCATAAATACCGCTTTCTTCGGCACAGTGAAGTTGTTACGCTCAATTGAGTTAATTCTTCTCAATAAATCTGGCGGAAAATATGCTACACAAAAGGTGACGTTGAGGTTTGGCACGTTTCTCGATTATTCATCTTTAAGATGAGCTCGCTTTGAACCAGCGTTGTGCAGTAACACACACATAAGGGAGTTTGCAATAAATTCTTCTGTTAATGTACAGTGACGGACAGACGAGTTAAACCACTTCACTCATTTTTTCATAATCTTTCAATTGCTTAGTCGCTGAGTGATTTTGCCTCTAAAATTTCATTTCACTATTATATTGTATGTATTAGGGTCGATGTACCAATAGCCGCATATCTAAGAACAAATATTCGTATAAAATCGAAAAATAACGCTGGCGTCATTATTTTTACATCATCTGAAAGCTTTTTATCTTGGTTTTGTGGGAAAAATGTGAAAACTGCGAAAATTCATGTGTTTGCATTTATTATCGCTTGTGCCACTATAGGAATACATGTGCCTATAGTAGCACTATTTCTAATTTCTGTTCCTATAGTAGCACTAGCATCACGGCGTTGGCAAAATACTAATCAAAACCGTATTTTTACAAAGCTTTTATATTTTTCCTTCAAAGTGTGGATCAAAAGCTTTCGTTTGATGTAAAAAAAAGTACTTAATTCATTAATTATTTCGTACAATAAAAAATAGTTTCTCTCAGTAGTGCTACTATAGGAACAATAGGTTAACTATAGGCGCAAGGGAGCTCAAATTTTAAGCAAAACTAATTATTTCGATCATTTTTTGAACAAAATCAAGCTGTGTATCAATGGTACTTAGATAAATAGCTCCTGACCTTCATGTCAAAAAATATTTTGAAAAGATTCATAGCAAAACAGCCGTAAAAAGCCACTAGTGCGACTATAGGGGACTGTCCACTAAGGGAACACTGACCCTACGCATCTGCTGTACAGTAAAGTAAAAAGCATTTGCAGAAATATATAAACATGGTGTGTTTGTGAAAATATGCGACAAAAACATATGAGCACATGTATTCGACAATAATCGATTTTCGATCGATCGACTGAACAATTTCTAGGAAAATAACAATTATTTAATGCTTGCATGATCAAACTGGGGCCAATCTCTAAGATAAACAAATTATCAACGACCTTCGACATCATTATTGTAAATTCTTGTGGTTGTGACAAGACTAACAAAATTTTCGGAGGACCCATACAAAAAAACGTGACAAAGGAGCGGGGATGGTAGGAAAAGTTGAGATTTAGCGTGACATAATTTGTGTACTATCCCAATGTGGGATGAAGGTAAGGTAATTTCGCATCTAATGGAAGAATAATTCAATTTTCCTAAGTTTTGTACTTGGTCCACTCTGATTTAACGCCGACCAAATGGAGGTAACACGGGTAGAAATCAGAATCCAAAAAACAATGTTATAACTTATGATATCCAAATTCCAGTGTATTTTCATTTTTTGAAAATACACCATTTTTTGGACTTATGTTGCTGTAACGCAACACACTCGTTATGTCCTTGTTGCTGATTGCTCGGAAACATGAATCAAATGCCTATATTATGACTCACGCATCCAATTACGATAGACAAAAAATATGCTAGAGCAAGATACAAACCAAGAATGTTCCGATTGAGAGCCACGTACTCTACCACACAACCACTTTGTCGTGTTGGAATATAGGTTATCAATACGAATGAGTTGAAGCAAAGCGCACCGCTTAACCCAAGTAACCAAAAAGCACTTTAAATAGCCTTCCGTGCTAGCATAGGGCTATTACAAAGCTGATATGCCCTATATTAGCCTATCCCTTTCGGGACGAACCAGCACAATTGTGCTGTTTGACACCCATGACATTGAATGATTCTTTTAGCCAATAAATCATTGTTTTACTAAAGTTTTTTTGATTTCGATCATTGAATTATTATTGATAATTGTAATTAAGCACAAAAGCTTTTGTTCACATCGTGTTTAGAAAACACCAGCTCAGGGCTAAACAAAATGTAAACAAACATTGTAAGAATTGAAAAAGTTTTATCTGTCGCAACTTTTGAACTATTCGTTTTTTCTAGGTATGCACAAAAACGAATCGAGAGTGAATGAGTCATTCTTTGAAATGGTGAAGACCAAATGTGAATTGATTCACACAGCAAAGATTTCTGGAGGGACAAAGTGGGACCAGCACAATTGTGCTGGTGCCGGCACTTACCCGGTCGATGTTCATTGTGGACTACCAATTTTCATTTTCAGTATTTTGATCAAGTTAAGTGGCTGAATCTGGTTCTAATGTCCACAATAGAGCATAATATTGCATTAAAACATGAATGAATGATTACATACGAATCATAAAAATTATGTACCGCACAAAACTATGTAACAAAAACTTATAACTTTGGTTTAAAACCTTTTTTTATAAGTCCGTATATGAAATAGATTGGGAATCACGTTTAATTCACATTTAAATCTCCAATAGCAAAGTTTGAGAAACAGTAAAATTTTTGGGGAACGTTAAGAAATTACGTCAATTATTTAGGGGAGCGGAGTGTACGAAAGTGTGACAGTGCATGTACCTAATAGATGCTTGGGAAAACAAATGTGAACATGGGAAGGATTTAGATAGACTTAAAAAGAGAAACAAAAAGTTGAGTCAGTCGTCGGGTGTAGACGCATTTTTAAGCGCTCCGTAGTTATTTTAAATTATTTTTTTTTTTTTGCTGTTTACAAACATCGCGCGCGACCGGTAAAAATGCAGTGTAGTGTTGAATCATGCAATATCAGTGACGATCGCTTCCTATGGAAGTGCGAGTTCTGCTTTAAAAATTACCACGCGGCATGCATTGGTGTGCAACGCCATCAGGAGAGTTTTATTTTATCATTTATGGTACCTCTCTGCGGCGATTGCCAGCATAATTTGAAAACTGGAATTGACACCCGCAAAGTGCTCCATCAACAGCAGCAGCTAATCGATTCAATTAGGGCACAAACTGACGCCAATCTTCGAGTAGCCGCCGATCTAAAAAAGCTCAGTGCAATGGGGGATTTATTTGACCAAATTGAGCTTCAACTAAAGGAATCGGTGCTGAGTATTAACAACAGCACATCGTCGATCGTTTCGAATGCTGTGTCGGCATTATCGCGTGTGGCTGAAAAAAAACTCAACAATAAAAAATGATACGCCCAACAGTGATTTACTTGCAATAAAAAATCATTTGACCGGGCTTTTGGACATATCAATGAAATCTTTAAAACAGAACATTGAAGATTTTGTTGAAACGTTGACTACAGATCTAACCGGCGAACTAAAAAAGATCTGTTCTGAAGTTCAGTCACTGAGCAGTCTAACCATTGAGATGGCTGCTCATTGCAACGATCATAATGCCAGTCAAACACACATGACAACGGATGCGATAGTTGAAATGCAATCGATCGGCAATGAAATTTTGAGTGAAGTTAAAGTTTTAATCGATACTGTTAACTCACCACAAACCAACATTGACGCTGTTCGATTCGTGGAAGATGAGTCACCCCCTAGCCTTTTAGATGAGTTGGCTGATCAAGGAATCGAAACTGTTAATTTGAACCCGGGCCGAAATTCGAATGGCACTGCAGGTTGGCGTTTGCTAGGAACAAAAAAGGTTTGGCGCTCTGATTGGACAGAATATGACAATCGTCAGCAGCGTCGTGCATCGCAGCAAAAAACTAAGGAAAGGCCCAAAAACGGAAGAAAGCGAATGAACACAGAGGTCATAACAACAGTACCAATCGAAAAACAAACTCCATTTTTTCAAAAACTCCCTCCAAGCACACCAGAAGTAAAAAGAACGCGAAAATATGAAAAACAATACTTCACAAAAATGGTTCAACTACAACGATAGCAACATGAAGCGCAGTAGCAATGGAGCGGTTTCTAATGGTCTTCCCTCGATAAGGATTTACTCGCAGCAGCAAAGCTGACTTTTTCCAAGCCTCCAGTTAAGCAACGTGGGATCAAATTTCAGAGAGGCGAAATTTTGATTCCGTATTCTGTCGATGATGCATTCCCTTCGTGCTCAACATCTAGTTCGAACTGGTTGTTTGGTCCTGCCTTAAGAAACTCCTTTTCGCAGCATTGTTCCTCGTGCTCCTGTGAAAAAACGTGTTTTCGATTAACTTGACGCAGTCCTCAGACGTAGACCCTGACGATCCAATCGTGGCTGATGAACAACTTGTTGGTAATATTTTAAATAATGACAATGTATCTAATAACAGATCTGAACTTTCAAATAATGTTATGCAAAGGGATGTGTTACCATCAACTTCTTCAGAAGCAAATGCTACCGAAATTTTAGTATATTGCCAAAATTTTAATCGCATGAAGAGTGCATCTAAAATGAACGAAATTTATAAAAGAATTCTAACTTCATCCTTCTCAGTTGTTATGGGCACTGAAACTAGTTGGAATGAAAAAATTAAGAGTGAAGAAGTTTTTGGTAATAATTTTAATGTATTCAGAGATGACCGAGATTTGGTCCTTACCCAAAGAATGTTTGGTGGCGGAGTTCTCATCGCAATATCTACTAAATTCAATTCAGAATTAATTATTTCATCAAAACATAAAGAATTTGAACATGTGTGGGTGAAAGCACACATCGCCGGAGAAACACATATATTTGCTTCTGTATATTTTCCGCCAGACCAAGCTTGCAAATCATCATATGAAATTTTCTTTCAAACTATGGCGACTTTAATCAGCGTAATGCTGATTTTATTCGTGATTCCGAAAACGAAAGCATTCTGCTTCCGGTTGTCGGTGAAAATGAATCATTACAATTTATTTTTGAAAAAGCTGCATTTTTAGGTTTAAATCAAATAAATCATGTGAAAAATCGGCAAAACTGTTATTTGGACTTCTTATTCTCAAACATTATGGATGATTTCTGTGTGAATGAATCTGTTTCTCCTCTATGGAAAAATGAAGCATTTCACACAGCTATTGAGTACTCAATTTTTGTTCACAATAATCACAATTCTGACAACTGTGAGAATTTCTTTGATTATAAAAACGCTATTTATGACGGAATTAAACAAAAATTAAATAGAATAGATTGGCAATCCATTTTGAAAAACCAGGGATATTTAGAAATCGCAGTGACGGATTTTTATTCAATTTTGTCGGAAATTATTCAAATGGAAGTTCCTTTATTGCGAAGACGTCGTAGAAATGGGTCGAAAAACCCTGTTTGGATTAATGAGCAAATAACTAATTTAAAAAATCGTAAGCAAAATTTAAAAATTCAAAAAAAAATTTACAGGCAACAAAAATCTCGAGAAAGTTTAGAAAATTATTTGTATATTGTCAACCAACTTAATCAAGCAATATCCGCTGCGCTTGAAAAGTACAACACAAAAATAGAAAATGATTTAAAATCTTGCCCTAGGAATTTCTTCAATTATGCTAAATCGAAGATGAAGTCTAACAATTTTCCATCTAAAATGACATTGAATGATAGAGCAGCTGATAATCCAGATGGTATGTGCAATCTTTTTGCTACTTTTTTCCAAGAGACTTTTACTAACTTTTCGGATAAAGATCGTGACTTTGAATATTTTTCTAGTTTTCCCGATTTTACAAGCGATATTGGTGTAAGTCAAATACTTTTACAGGACATTTTAACAGGACTGAAGAATTTAGATTCCACCAAAAGATCAGGGCCAGATGGAATCCCACCTATTTTACTGAAAAACTTAGCTAATGAATTTACAGCACCATTATTTTGGCTCACTTGAAATGAGCAGATTTCCAAAAGAATGGAAAAGATCGTATCTCATACCCATTTACAAGTCTGGTAGAAAATCTGATGTTCGAAATTATCGTGGAATTGCTATTATTTCATCCATTCCAAAACTATTTGAATCAATTATAAATAAAAATGTGTTCAGCCAAATAAAACATAGAATAACGAATACACAACACGGTTTCTATAAAGGTCGTTCTACTACAACAAACCTTTTGGAATTTGTAAATTACACTTTGAATGCAATGGATAGAGGTAACCACGTCGAAGCACTTTACACCGATTTTAGTAAGGCATTTGACAGACTAGACATTCCTATGTTGATTTTCAAGCTCAATAAAATGGGAATTGCGATGAGACTCCTCAACTGGATTGAATCTTATTTAACAGATCGCCAACAAATAGTTAGATTTGAGGGAAAAATGTCTAAACCTGTTCACGTTACATCAGGAGTTCCCCAAGGTTCGCATTTAGGTCCATTGTTATTTATATTATTTGTTAACGATATTTCATATGTGCTTAAACATCTTAAAATTCTGATTTATGCCGACGATATGAAACTTTATATGGAAATCAATAGCAACAAAGATAGCGACATTTATCTGAATGAAATAAGTATATTTGATAAATGGTGTAGCAAAAGCTTACTTCAATTAAACGTCAAAAAATGTAATTTAATCACATATAGCAGAAAACGGAATACACCACAGATTACTGTCTCTTTAGGAAATCAAATTCATATTAGATTCTAAACTTACCTTTACTGATCATTATAATACGATTATCCATAAAGCAACCAATATGTTGAGCTTTATTAAGAGTTTTAGCTACAATTTTCGGGATCCATATACGATTAAAACCTTGTACATTGCTTATGTAAGATCAGTTCTAGAATATTGTAGTATTGTGTGGTCTCCGCATATAAAAATACATGGTGATAGAATCGAATCAGTACAGAAGCAATTTCTTTTATATGCCTTACGCAAATTAGGCTGGACAACGTTTTCACTGCCATCATACGAGGCTCGATGCATGCTTATCGATATTCAAACCTTAAATGAGCGTCGCGAAATAGCCATGATTTCATTTATCAATGATATTGTATCGCAGCGTATTGATTCCACCAATCTTTTATCATGTTTGAATTTCTACAGGCCCGCTAGACAGTTAAGAAATCGGAATTTGTTTGCATCAAATAATCATCGAACTAACTATGCAAAATTCGGCCCAATGAATCGAATGATGTCTCTTTATAATCAGCATTGCACAGAAATTGATCTGACCATGTCGCGAACAAAGCTAAGACAATATTTTAATTCCTTAAGATATAATACAACATAGAATTAAGCAAATGTGTAGTCTACTATTGATTGACGAAATAAAAAAAAAAAAAAAAAAACAATGGACGTAATATTTGAATGCCCCCTTGCTTTGATAATTTGTAAATTCTATGTTGAATCGATAATCCATTCTGATGTTCTACGATGCATGGTGGTTCAATATCTGCATTAATATTTATGAAGTTGAACAACTGGAGATGAAAACCTTTACTTACTATTTGTTTCTGTCTGAACTGCAGAGTCTTTTAAATGGCATACTATTGATGTATGCAGCCCATGCTGGTACTACTTGCAAAAATCTTGTTTATTATGTTGAAGACGAAATGCGTTTTAAACTAAGAAACTTTAAATTTTTGCGGTACTATGAAATAGTCAACTAAACTACTAAGCAATGTATGAAGTTCTGGAGTCTATATTATCCGCTCTTATAAAAAAGAAAATATCGTTTCGTTTCTTTTACCTTAAAAAATATACTTCCAAATCTTAAATTTTGAGATTAATATATTAAAAATTAATATGTGGACTTCATTGCCGTGCGTATAGTGTTGTAACTAGCTGTATCGATGAAAGAAGTGTTGGTTCAATTCCCGCTGCAGTATTTTTTTTTTCGTCATAAACGTATTACGACTGTGCCATTTGGTGTAGCATGCTAGTCCATTGATTCGTGTGATGCTCCCTTCAAAGGTCATAATCGTACATAATGCTTTCCAGGAAACTTTCCACGGTGACAGCCAAAAGTGCCCATTCAACCGAAACGAAAGGGAAAACAAAACTTACGAGTATGGTCAGGGGTCATTCAAAAATGACGTTCATCATTTAGGGGAGAGGGGGGGGGGGTCAATGAAAGTGTGACAGTGCATGAATTAGGTATTGGAAAAAACGTGACAGAGGGGGTAGGCGGGGTCTAGAAATCCCGAAAAACAATGGACGTCATATTTAAATCGTCCCTCAGAGCTTTACATTTTCCTTTGTAACCTAACGGTCACACCGATTACGAAACTTTAAAAACTCATGGCAAACCAAAAAGCCTGCTGATTGCAGCTGTCTTATGGAATGTCTAATTAGAAACATTGTCAGTGTCTTAATTTTTAAACATCATGATTTCCAAAAATTTGAATACATTCGAAAAAACATTGAGTGTTCTATGTAATTTGTCAAATAGCTGGAATATATGTAACAATTTCAAAAAGCAAATTCATGCTTAAATATGGTTAATGACCTGATTTTGACAATTCGTTTTTAAAAGGGTTTCCAAATTCCTTGTAATGTGTAAGCTATCCGTCTTAGTTCTTTCTGTGTTTCTTACTGTGGAAGTGCTTATGAGAAGTTGATAAGCGGGCTTCTGTAAGGTCAGAAAGAAGAAGAAGGAGTTTGATGGTAATTATTTACATTTGCATGCGTCATTCTTGTTTATTAACGTCCAAGCTGTCGGTCACATATTACGTAAATTTACATGATTTTTTAGGGAAGCTGCTTACGCAGATTGAATTTTTTGACGTTTCCATTTAAATTCTAGGATTAATATGAATGATTCCAGTTATTTAAGGTGATTATAGAACGAAGCCACACCTCAAAATTTCGAGAGCACAAGGCTTGAGAACCAAACAGCGCCCCTCGTTGAAAATTTATCCCATTGATCACCACCAGCAGGCAAGCAGTTTGATTGATTTGCAATGCGAACTGTTGTCAGATTCTCCAGTCTTGTGCTCTTGAAAATTCAAAGTTTGGCTTCATTTTATAATCACCTTAAAATATATCAGTTCCATGTTATCAACCTTTACAAAAATATTGTTTAAGCATCATTTAAAGGAGAGCTATGTGATTTTAAAAGTGATAGCGTATATGTTAGGTAAAGTGAGTGAAAGAGGTTGAAGGGGTTTCTTAAAAAATAATTTAATTTTCGAGTCTAGTACATGACTTTGATAACGGCCTTATAATGGAGGTCAAATTACGCGTATCTGTTAAAGGATACAAACTCTAGTGGAATTAAATGGTTTAGTACTAAATTTGGTTTTCATTTATGTAGGTATAGATATTCCACTAAACATTTCGAAGGTTTATTATTATTTTTTCAATTTTAATATTTATTCCGTAAATTATTTTTGAGAAAAAATCCCATATAATTTTTGAGGATATAAACAGACAAAGCAATACCAAGATGGTTTGGTTGAGACAATTAGTTTTCAAGATATTCAAACATGTATGTTTACCCATTTTTATATGAAGTAGACTAGTTCTTGAATTATAGCGATAAACGTCATTATCACGTAATGCTTTGAATCTTAGAGAGAATAGTAAGTATTTTCATCTCTCGTACATTGTTTTCGATCCATTTGTAAAAAAAATCATATAAAATAAAGAACATTATTTTTTTAATTTTAATGTACCGTAAAATGGGGTGTTAAGGGATGAAAAAAAATTTCAACTCTGATTTCCAGCAACTTTCAGTATGTCAACAATTGAACAAAGGACAGCCCTACCATTCTCTCGTCGTGTATATCAAATGCCAAATACAGTTATGAGGATCCTATGACAGATCTCTGAAATAATCATGAAAATGAGTGATTTTTGACGGAAATGCAAAATGGGGTGTTAAGGAATTTGAGTTTCGTAAATAAAACCATATTTTGCCAACAACAAAACACAATCCTTTTGGTCAATAACTTTGACGCTTTCATTCAATTTCATAGGTTATGTTCAACCTTAATCAGATAATATATTAATGTTATTGAACTTGGAACTCCTGCAAACGCAAATTGTTTTATTTTACCTGCTAAAGTTTTCATCGTTATTTATCCTTTTGGGGAACTATATCGTAAAATTGTCTTGAAATGATTTTTATACTTATTTTAAACAGGATCATAACCTATACATTTTTTGCAGTTTACGAATCCTATAAGCTTTGCAGAGCAACTTCGTGAATAACCTATCATATAAGGATAATTTCAACAAGCTTTTAGTTTTAATAGGAGGAATGGCCAATTTGACCTATATATAAAACACTACACTAAATAACGTAGTTGCATGTAACATCCAGTAGCATGGTCGAACAAATACTGAAAAATAGTGTTCCAGTACGCACACTCTACAACGCAATGCGTTTAGTGCCCGACGAGGCCACGAATTTTCACAAAAAGAGCTTAGAAATGACAAAATATTACTATTGTTTACCACTTCATAGGATTATCAAATGGCTTCAAAACCATTTCCAACTTTCCAAACACTTTACCAGTGTGATCGAACAAGTTTTAAAATTTCAGTCAACTCTCCCCTACTCGATATTCCGTATCTCGTTATCGAGGTAGAAAACCATAGTCATGGCTAACTCGATGGTCCCTTGGATCGCAGTTACAATGGTGTTGTGTTCTGTAACGCGGTACCTCCCTAATTTGATGATCACTTCAATATCGATTTAGGGAAAGTTGTTTGTAGTATCAAGAAAAATCCCAAATTTACTTGAATACGTTGTTGTCAAGAATTTCCTACCAGTTTAACCGATTTTTCGAGATTAGACATTTTTGGTGATATTCAGTAAGAAACCAAATATACTTGTTAAGGTACGGCGGGGCAAGTGGGAACGAAAAAAACGATAGTTCAAACAAATTGTTCAATAAAATTTTCAATTGACAATATTTTTCAAATCCAACAACACAATTACGTTTTAGCAGCAAATGGTGTGGGCATGAAACTAATCGAATAATTTCCAAATTGTGAAAACCTTGGAAGAAAGTTTTAGAATGAGCCAATGGACGCAGTTACCTCGCTAAGCGGGGCAAATGGGACACATCCAGTTTCATGCGTCAATCCACATCAGTAAGTCAACCATTACAATAATAGGATTGATAAGTCATAGATTTTCAATTTTAAGTACATATTTGATGAACATAAGGGATCAACCATAAAATACGTTACGTTTTAGGAAGAAACCCTTTATTTAATAGTATGTCCCCTCACATTTAATATTAATTGAAAATTCCTCAATAAAAGCGTAAAGAGGAATTAAACATGTTCAAAATACATCATTTATAATTTGTTAAAACCTAAAGTGTAGCGCATAAACAATCAATAATTGACGAAATTATAAATATATTTTGTTTTTATTTATATGCATGGCAGAAAACCACCTTATGGGATGGAATTGTTTTTCATCACTACTTAATTTGGTAGAAATAACAAATAAAGCTCAAATATCATAGAAAAGTTATCGTTCTCATGATGCATTTCAAATTTCAGCTGTGTGTTTGTTCAATTTTGAAGCCGTATTTCAAAAATAAAACATTAATTAAAAAATAAAGAATAATTACACTTTTCTTCTCCCTCTTATGCAATAACGTAATTTGAGGTTGATCTTTCTTGATAAAAATCATTTGTTTGAATGTTTCAGTGCTACTCTCTAGCAAGATGTATGAAACGTGTACGAAAAGTTTTGATTCTGGTTTTTGTTTTGATAGGTCCCACTTACCCCAGGTTCAAATATATTTTGGGGTAAGATAGACCATCGAAAATTTCATATGAAATGAAAACAAAGTACTGGTTTATCGTTAGCAGCTTGTAATAATACTAAAAATTATTGGAAATTCGATTTAAAACACATTTATTTTTTGCGAGTCAATGCAAGACGTGAAACGTGTCACAATTTGGCATGCAAGTTGAAAATGGCCCTGAACTGACAACTGTTACATTAACCACATGGAAATAAAAATAACAATATGTTTAGTACTTAATACATTCCTTGTCATTGTATCTTCAACTATCTAGAAGAATACCACCATGAAATACTTTTCCTAGTTGAGCTATGACGAAACGCCCCACTTACCCCGGATTCTCACTTGCCCCGTAGTACCTTAACTTTTACAATGCAGTTTTACTTCACAGAACATGCCAAAAGTTTATTGAAATATAATACGGAATAAATTGAATGAGTTTAGTAACTTGGAAAAAGTAGAAAAGATAATCCCTTAACATCCCACTTGTTTTCAAAAAGAGACTTTTTCCATAGAAATTATTAAAAGTCTAAATCTAGATAGAATTTTCAAGACATTTTGTCTGCGTTATGATCTCAATTAAATATACTTATATTTTAAGTTACTCACATATTTTTCTTTATATTGTTTTAAAGTTTTGTAGTTAAATTTATTTAGCCTATTAAACTCGAACAAAAATATTTTGAAACGTTTTCAACATCTAGATTCCACAATACTTTATTTCAATAGACATTAATGCAGCTAACAATCCTCCGAACAAATGAAGCATTTCAGATGACTGATATATCAACTTTCGACGTTTCTGTGATTTGTCAAACTTGATTGAGAAGTTCAATCCCTTAAAACCCCACTAGTCCTTAACACCCCATTTTACGGTACAATAAAAATATTTCTGAATTCCTATTCCCCGAAAGAGCACCCTAATGACGAAATAAAAAATACGGGCCGAATTTTTTTAAAAAGGCATGACTGGAACAATTTTCTAAAAAAAATAAAAAAAATATTTATTTTTTCGAACATTGACCGCTTTGGGGACGGACCAGCACAATTGTGCTGGTCTGAATTTGACCCTAAAAAGTTCATGGGTTGATAGAATAGCCAAAATAAAGAAAGTTTTTTTCTACGAGATGATGAGTTTATAAGGTAAATTTTGAAATAATCAGTCAAATATGGTCCGTCCCGAAAATGCTATGACAGCCCTTAAAGCCCAAATAGGCGAATTAGCAGGCTAGTGGTTATTTGAGAATGTTACTTCTCTGTATGTTACGCTTATGAAGAGTAGATTGGCCCAGCTCAGTATGGGAGAAAAATAAAGTTGTATGATTCCACGGGGCACCCCCCAGGATTATTTCTTGGGGTTAGAGGAAGCCTTTCTGAAAAATTCAGCTCATTTGGTCGTTCCATGAGCTGGCGCATTTGAATTGAAGTTAATATGGGATTTTTAGCTCAAACATATTAGCAACAGCACATCATCTACTGTTTGGTTCAGGAAAATTGATGATCGCGTTCAATTGGACCCAGAATATCAAAAACACTACTTGATATAATAGCGAAGAATATTGTAGAAGATTGTACCATGATCAAAATTAATAAAGTTGGTGTTTTAATCATCTGAAGTATATCATGCAATACTGCTTGTATTTCTTCAACATAGCTTGAAGGTAACCACTAAGCGCATCATAGCCACCTATGACGCTGGGCGAGCTGAGGACATGTCGCATGCATATAAGTGACTGTACGGGAGTGCTGATCTAAGCCTAACTTTCAACAACTGAAAAAGTAATGAAAATGAGATTAAATCCAGATACAACCTTCTGCAATTATGTTCATTAGGGTATCAACTAGTGTATTTGTCATTCTGGGCTTATTTGAACGCGAACAATTAGTATACGGAACGAAACAGTGATATAGGATCAATTTTTAATATATTTGAGACGAATATCCCATACAAACTTCATATCGATTGCGCCAGCTGGTGGAGCAACCAATTGAGTTGAAATTTTGAGAGAGCGTTTTTCTTACCCTAAGGATCATATCTAGGGGGTGCCCCGTTAAGTTTTACAACTTTTTTGTTTAAGGGCCAGTCTAATGAAGAGTCATGATTTTGACTGTTTTTTTTCCTTCTAAGCAATGGGGAGATAGTCTGCTCAACAGACTCCGGACCGAGGTCCGGGAGTGTGGGGTTGGGGACCATTTACTACGTACAAGCAGTAAACAGGACTACACCCCCAACCCACTAAACCATTGCATGATTTTGACTCTATGGTCCATGATTTGTAGTCCTGATATAATGACCAAAACTATTAAAGAAATTCATAACTTGTAAATCATGAATCAGATTTTTTTTTCCATGTCAAAATATGTAAAAAGCCTTGGCCCATGGGACCACCCTGAAACGCGATTGATAATTTGACAAAAACGCTTGACTTTATTTGTCTTCTTCTACTACGTCCGCAGTAGCATGTAGCATGCTTCTCAATGAACTTCCACAGTTATCTTCATTTTTTTTTTAAAGGAAATCGTTTTATTTGCTCTTCTACAATGTTACCAATGATGCTTATTTTCAATTTCAAAACTTTGGTCTTTTTTCGATGAATAAGTAGTTTCACATTTTATGCTGAATTCAAGGAGTAAAGGAGTATAAAGGAAAACAAGTTTTTCTGCAATTTAATGAAATAAAATTGTATCGCATTCGAAACAAAACAAGCTAAACTTGTACCTATTATTTTATTTTTCCCAAAACAACCGTCAGGAAGCTAGGAAAGAGCAGATTTTTTCAGTTAACTTAGCTCACAAACGACCAAAATGTCACTAGAATCTATAACGAAATGACAAACAATCGAAAGACCAAAGATCGAAAACAAAAAAGGTGGGACAAAAGGTCGAATATATTTTTTCAAAGGAGGAAAAATTTTCCTCTGAGCAAATCATTTGAGAACTTATGCCCTTCCAACCTTTTGTCTTTCTAACTTTTGTCTTTTCGGCCTTTTGTTTTTCTACCTTTTGTCCATAAACCATGTCACTTTTACCCCATTGTGTTTGAGCCCTTCAATTATTAAACATATTGTTTAACTAAGAAAACATAAAAATGAATTATAATCAATTCAATGTCAAAATATATTTGTATGTAATCAGCTAGGTACACTGAGAACAGCGTTGTGGTTGAAAATACTATATCAGAGGGTTAAATTAAATACACAACGCCACTTGATTTGTGCAGACTGAATTCGCATTTATTTAGAATATTTTGTGCATTCAATTTTACCATGGCACCATTTGTATAGTAAAAATTACTATATCATAGTTAAAAACTTGCAGCAGACCAGAATCGAACAGAGGATCTGGCGATTGCCAAGCGCGAACGCTAGCCGCTCGGCAATCGACGCGGTTGGATTGAGAGGGAACAAAACGCAAATAAAAAGCGTTCATGATAGCTCAATCGTGGTTTGAATAGTAAATTTAAAAACACGTTCATGGTTCTCATTACTGTAACGCTTGTTTCAGTGTATAAAGTTGCAACACTGCAACAAACATGTGGAATAGTGCTGGGAATAAAAAGTTTTGTCATGATTTTGCTATATAGGGAGACTTACGGCTGCGGCACCATTCGACTATTATCGGCAACCAAATTTCAAGCGCCAAATTTACAGTGTTATTCTATCAAAACACTTTAATGAAAACATTCAGATGATTATTTGTTCTGTCCGCTTCCCACTGACGAGATTTCTGGGACTGAGCAAACAATAAAGCCAGAGCTGTCAACAATTCAAATGAACACGCCGCAAAATGCGATTGATTTGGAGCTGCCGAAAAGATTCACCAGCAGTTCTTATGGGAAAGTTGCTGAACAGAATGAGGTTATAGTCACATTGACAAGCGATGTTCGCAGCGTTGTAAAAACTTTTCCAAAAGCACAAGTCTGTCGGTGTGATTCGATAGAGGATTGAGTAACGGATAAATGAAAACATACAAACACGAAATTTATCTGCTGATATCCGAGAATATTACAAAAGAAGCGCGGCATCGGCTTAGACTGCCGACAATACGTAAGTTCCCCTATATAGTGGAGTTCCGTTTTAAGCAACAAAGTCGAAATTTTCAGTTGCCAAAAACAGAATCGTGCTAAAATCGGAACTCTTGTTTTAATTTTATTTTTTAATTATTGGTTTTAAAAACATCATGAGAATATTATTACAGCATCCTTATGAAACCATATTGCATCCTGATTTCGAAACTATCCACTTCGAAGCAATGTTATGAATCCATCGCCTATTGTTAATTGTGACATACGTTCTACATACTTTTAATCGCTTAAATGGTTTAATGTTTAATGTACACTGGTTACATTTGTGGGCCATGTGAAACAAATAATCATATAAGTGACCTTTATTCATATAAAAAACGATGAAATGTATTACTGTATTCTATACGTTTTTGTAACAATAAAAATAAACGGGATATTGCACAACTGTATGAGTTTTGTGATTTAATTTACGCTAAAAATCAGTTCATGTTTTAGGCCTTAGTGTAAAGTTAAAAAAGGTAAGTTAGGAATGGCTCCTATGATTTATTTTTCTGACTAAGTAAATCATCTCGTAACAAACAATTAACTGCATTCAAAAGAGCAAACAAAAACAACTACAACGTGCTGCTCGTTATTTCGTAGAAAAAGTAAACAAGTTGAGCTCAATATACGTTATAAACCTACGGAAATTTAAAGGAATCTGAAGCATATTGCTAGGAATCCACAGGATTCCACTTATAATCCTCAGGATCTCGCCTAGGATTCTGATAGGATTTGACATCTTAAGATTCGACTGCGATTGTGCTGAAAATTTTCAAGTCTCCGATAAACATGTCCAAACGTTTACTATTCCTACTACCACTGCAAATAACCAAAATCCTCAAAATTTTGCCAGAAATACTCAAAATACCACAAGAAAACTACAATATAACACTAGGAATTCACAGGATGCCGTTGAAATTTTAAGAGTTAGTAATCACCTTCCTTAGCCGAGTGGTTAGAGTCTGCGGCTACAAAGCAGAGCCATGCTGAAAGTGTCAGGGTTCGATTCCCGGTCGATCCAGGATCTTTTCGTAATGGAAATTTTCTTGACTTTCCTGGGCATAGAGTATCATCGTACCTGTCACACGATATACAAATGCGAAAAATGGCAACTTTGGCAAAGAAAGCTCTCAGTTAATAACTGTGGAAGTGCTCATAAGAACAATATTCTGAGAAGCAGGCTCTGTCCCAGTGGGAACGTTAATGCCAAGAAGAGGAAGAAGAAATCACCAGCTTTCGCATTCTCAATAACCAACTACAAAACCATTACAGTGTTCGATAGACGTCTCCAGACATCCTCCAGAATCCGTTGAAATTTCATAGATGCCCCCTAAAATCCATGACTCCCCTGAGGGTTTTCCAGGGTATTGTTAGAAAACTCATAGACCCAGATAGATATGAACCAAGGGGAGGACAGCTTTGCTCTGAGCAGGCTATGCGCATCGAGCAAGCTCTGAGTTACTCACATTTGATCAGAAATCATAAAATTCACTTTTCATACTGTTTGATTTACTGCGATTTTACATGTTTCCAACCAATATCGGAAGGTGTAGGATTGGATTATCGCTACGGAAAGGGGCAGCACTTGGATTTACGAATTAATTAGTGCCAAGTGATGTTCCTGCCTAACTTCATTTGTTTCCGTGTCTTGTAAAATGTGGAGAACATACATGTGAGGGATTATGGGGGGAGAATGGTTTGAAAAACCTTTATTGTAATTTTAATACATACAATCTTACAAAGGTGGGAGGAAGAGTCGGAAACTAACCCAAAAAGCTTATGTACGTTATTGATAGACAGCCATAAAGATTATATAGAAGAAAATTAAATTAATAATAATTCATATAAATAACTAGCTGCAAAACATTTAAGTGGTAAATAAAACGTATTATTTGTTTGAATCAAATGATAGATTAAATGCTTCCCCTGGACAACGAGTACGAGTAAAAGTCTAGCACCTCATATATTTTCCATTGAAGCAACTAATTCATCGCTTGTACTTATCTGTGAGTACTTTTGTATTAACGCAACGTTGAAAGGAGAATGATTATAGTGAATCAGTGGCAAAGTAGTCACGACCCTGCAAAAGAATTCTTGCCAAATGTTCACTTTTCATTCAACAAAAGATAACTAATGAAGATTATGGGCTGCATACGAGATGATACGAAAACTTTTCACTTCGAAACAAACAACCCACCATTTACGGTTGCTATGTGCACATAACGACGACCGAGTTGATTTGATCAGAGTTGCTCCAAAGCAACTCATGATCTAGCTCAAGATCAGTAGGCTGTCTCGCCCCTTGATATGAACATTTTCATAATTTTATGGGATCTGTATATTTGATTACAACATTTGTATATAATGTTGGATCATCTTCAGCACAAAAAATTGCGCTTGTGAACTGCAAAATCACTAACGCAATTTATTTTATGAAATTCACGACTTTTTGTTTTATTTGTTTCTATTTTTGTGGTGTGTTTGTATGTAATTCGATAAAAATAAAAACTGTGAGCTCAAAAGGTGTGTCAAAATCGATTGAAACTCTGTGTCAGTCATACACTTTTTGCTGCTCTTGTGTCAGTGCTTGTACTATGTTAGAACGAACAGTTTCCAAATCTGAAGAAAAGTTGTTATTATTAAATATATAACCTACTGGCAGACTGAAGAGGGCTGGTTACACAGTTTGAATGCCAGAAATAGATATTGGTCTCTGGTTGAGATACTGGAGAATAATAAACCCATGAAAAGTTGCAAATGCATGACCAATAACCATTCCGAAGTAAATAAGCACATACGTGGGCCGTTAGTAGTCAATGGAATTTGAGAATATCTGAAGGATAATACTTATAAAAAATTACATATATAGTGATATTCAAAATTGTTGCCAAAAACGGATCCATTTTGTTGCCAAAATTGGAGATGTGCCAAAAACGGAGCATGCAAAAAACGGAACCTCACTGTAATTCGATTATTGTTTAAAAGCATGTAAAGTCTAAATTAAAATAAAACCATGTTCATTAGTGCCACCTAGCGGCAAAATTATGATCCAAGCTGTCTATCTTCCGAATGTCCTTGACTTTTTGAACAACTTTGCCGAAAACTGAAAGTGAAGAGGACTCCTCGGCTTCTATAAAGAAAGATACACGTTAAAATTTCTCTTCTTCTTCTCTCTGGCATTACGTCCCAACTGGGACAAAGCCTGCTTCTCAGATTAGTGTTCTTCTGAGCACTTCCACAGTTATTAACTGAGAGCTTTCTATGCCGATTGACCATTTTTGCATGTGTATATCGTGTGGCAGGTACGAAGATACTCTATGCCCTGGGAATCGAAAAAACTTCCTTTACGAAAAGATCCTCGACCAGCGGGATTCGAACCCACGACCCTCAGCATGGTCATGCTGAATAGCTGCGCGTTCACCGCTACGGCTATCTGGGCCCCTTAAAATTTCTCTCCCATCTCCAAATTGACCTGCATTCGGACACAGCCGGCACCGTTATTGTCAGTTATAATAATGGGAGTACCAGTACCTACACATTAAAGATGTAACGGATCCTGAGTAACGTCTTTTGCTTCCCTGTGTAAGTACAGCTGTTCTTGCAATAACGGAGCAGCATATGCGGGCGGTCAATCATGCTCATGCTCATGCTCAACTTTGTCGAAGACTCGAATTTTCTTTCTCATGTGGATCACAAGATAGAACATGTTTAAAATATTGCTGTGTGCGTTTGAAATGCAAATATCAAATGCGGGAACACCAAATGCGGTAAGATTTTTCCCAAGAAATGCGATGTCAAAGATAGATTTTTCTTGCTAGGTCGGCCTTGATTTATACAATCGTTGCTAGGTGCCATTTGATTGTTTTGTGTTTCCGCATTTGAAGGACGTTTGGTCAAGATTTGCATCTCAAAAGCGAACGGCAATACTAAATTCAATATGCTCACTGGCGCCACGTAGCAGCAAAATTGAGATTATTAGATCATCAGCTTCTCGAGATATACCATCATGAATCTTCCTGTATTGAAGTGATGCTTAAATTTCCAGGGTGATTCAATGCTAAGTTCACGGGACCATTTCCCAAAAAAAAATTGATGAGATATTAAGCATTTTTGGAACGTTTACCAACATTTTATTCTATGCTCACTTTTTCATGAGGTTTCAAAGATTTCGTGATTTATCCTTGGCAGCCTATATTTTGTAGAACTTAAATTCAATTGGGATCATTTATGTAATCAAAGGGGAAAATTCTTTTGATTTATGTGGAAATCAATGTTAAAACATAAAAATGCAAAATTGCAGTTTGAACCTTCTAAACAGAATCTTGATAAATATAATCTAAAAAGTAGATTTGAGTATTGTTACGTTATAATTCCGCTCATTTGTTTTATTTGTGCTCCTCTTCAGTGTCAGTTATTCCATTACAGTGGATGCGAGTAACACAAACCTGTTTTTTATCTTAAATTCTTTTCGGTTTGTCTAGGTTTCGCGTTTGCGTTATTCGTAAAATAATGTTATGGACGAAATATGCTAAAATTACAAAAAAAAACAATGAATGTAAAGATGTATATGTGGTCTCAAAGTTTTGCCCTTCACTGTAATTCTCGAGTTCTTTATCCCATACATTTCTCAACTCTCATGTCAGTAGATTAATTCAGATTTCAGCCTTCTCCATCATTTATCAACGTTTCATGAATTCAAGCAGTGCGGAGAAAACGTTTGAAAGGAAAGGTTGAGCAGCAAGACACAATTTTTCATTCGAACGCAAATGAACGACAGTCGATGAAAATGGAGCAATCGTGTTAACATGATTCTATTGTTGGAGCTGCCAATTGTGTTGGAACGCCTTTTTGGTCGCGTTGGCGCCTCAATATAGTTTGGAATACATACCTAGAACTGTGAGATTGGTGGCGAAAACTCTGGGCGGATGTGTAGACACTTGACACATGTACAAGCCACCGTCGTCATTCTTGATTGGGTTGATATGTAGGCGCCAATTATTCGGATATTGAAACTTGACTCTTATCCTTGGATCGCCACTGTACGTATTGTTGCCTACCGTCAGGAGCGATACCTTATCGGTCGTCCTTCGGATCCACATCACCTGTGGTTCAAGCACGAGGAAAAAGGGTTGGAATATAGAGAGAAAAGACAAAAATAAGAATTTACATCTGGAGCAGATTTGTTGGTCAATCGAAAGGCAAGATAAATGGGGACACTCTGCGGCTTGACTAAAGTGCGTTTCATTTTGTTAATATCATTTACATATTACAAGTAGAATAGATTAATGGATACCCTTTCATGATTTGCATATCCACCTGCCATAAAATGCCAATTTTCTTTTGGACACACTTGAGGCCCAAATCCCTGGGCACCCGGGACCTCACTTATACTCGGTCTATTTACGATCTTCTTTGAAAATCTTGTATGAAAGATAAAATGTTCTAGTGTATCATCCACTTTTACTATTTGGTCGGTGTTCAGACAGACTGAACCAAGTGCTTTTTCATAGTTTCAGAAAAACGTACATCAGTCATTCGAAATATCTATTTTTTGCATTATTTGCTGCAATAATCGATCTCATCTATCTGATGATGCATCTGTATCAAAATAGCATAGGAAAATCAGAATCGACGGAGTCTTTAACGTATCTTTAGAATGTCAAAATATCATCTAGTCCGGTCTGTCTGAACACCAGCTATTTGTATTCAAGAGTATTGATTATAATTCAAAATGGCCAGAATCTATGTATAAAACTATTTTATCCGGATAAGTTGCAGAAAAACCTGATTTCACACCTGACCCTATCATTCAATCCGCTTCAGGTAACTTAAGAGTACAGTATTCAAAAATAGTAGGAACTTGATTTTAGAGGTAAGCGGAAAAATTGTTTTCATTACTGGATCTTGAGGGTATAGTTTTCTACCGTGAATCGCAAGTCAGTCCCATCTGTAAAAAGTAGGCAATGAGAAAATGAGCTGTGAAGTTTTCAAACTCGTTTTCCGTACGAATATTAAAACAATTCCAGAGGATTGTAACATGTTAAAATCTTAATGAAACTTTCACAATTGCTTTTCACTACGATATGTTTCCGAGAAAAAAAATATAAAGATGATCAAAACCAATTTAATTTTTGTGTTACACGGTGCGAAGATTTGTAGTGGGAAAGATATGCGGTTACTTTTCATTATGGGACAATTTGAAATACTCATAAAACTTCCATTTTCTCTAAACTTTCGAAAAATTATGAAACGCACTTCAAATCATGCCATTACTATTACCATTGAACACAGCGAGCACGTCTCGCAGCGGTATAAATCAAATCATGTACGGAGGGAAATTGGAATAAGATCTCTGATAACTCTGGCTTACCGTTTTATCCTTAAGCATTCCTACCCTACAGTTGAGGATTGCTTCCGTTGACAAATGGTAGCCCACTTGCAGTGCTCCGGAGGTCACGTTGAGTGGCTCTTCGAAAAATGGACCCCAATGTCGCTCGTGATGATGCTTGGACTGATAAGGCATCGAATGAATAATCCTATGTCGAATATCTGGTAAAGTAGGTACTAGTACTGTAATGATAAATCACCAAATTAGTTGCTGCAGGACGTTCAGAAGCATTCGCTTTGGCAGCCATCAATCTTACATGGTCGAAAAGTTGTGAACTTTATGCTATAGTTGGTTTTGTATTGATCCATCGATGTTGGCACCACAGCACCAGTGGCTTTCGATAGTTCTGCAGTAGTACTCGGTAAACCCGTCGTAGGTGTGGACTGCAATAGTGCCGCTGCCTCGTGTTGCTGTTGAGGTGTAGAGGACTTTTCCTGGTGCTGTTCCGGGATTGTCACCGTGTCTGTCGTTGTCACATTTAGCAATATCTTCTCGGAGGACGACGACGACGGTGTCGACAATTTGCTACTGGAAGTGATTTGTTTAGAATATGGTACGTATTCTGTTGTTGTAGGATGTTCGGTTAACATGGTTTGTTCTCTCATATCTGAAATCACATAAAGAGGAAACATCATGTTCAGTCGTCACGTATCATCCGATTTCAAAATTGTACATGTGTCTGATGGTGAAGGATAGTTGAGAGAATGGTTTTTCGTGCAGGCTTCATCTTGAACAAACTGATTTTTGTGCACAAAATTGACTTGTCGGTGCCGTTCTGAATTTTCAATATAGGATGCAACTTTTCCTTCTGATATTAGTTTCAATCGAGTACGTGACTCTGAGCAAAATGAAAGAACATTTGCTCCCCAGTTGACGAAATTGTCAAGAGTATATCCTTCGAAAATTTGCAAATGGCCTTGGTATGTGGAACGTGCCAAACGCATCCAGATTTCAGAGATAACATTTTTGCCTCAAATCGTACCAAGACATATTCAGCTACAACACATTTTCCAGCCAAAATGTTGATTGTCACACAACCCACCAGCCTAGCAAATATTTTGCTGGAATAAGAGGTTAAAAAACCACTCTAAAGCTTATTTTATCGAAATAAATTGTTATTTAGCAACTGATGTTAATTGGAAATAGTATGCAGTAGTTACAATTCTCGATTGTGCTGATTTTGCCAGAATATCGTTTTCCCAATTCACCACCCTGTACTGGGAACCCAAGTCGGATAGTCGGTTCCGGATTTTTACGGATGTCCCGCACAGAAAGAAAAAACCATGTAAATTTCAGCGTAAAATCGTGCACATAAAGGTAATGCTAGATGTAATCTGGCATGGACTCTAACCGATTACGCGACAATTGGCATAAATTTACATGACGATGTGTCATGTAAATTTGCGACAAATCTGGCATTCCCTTTATGTGCACGATTTTACGCTGAAATTAACATGGATTTTACTTTCTGTGCGTGGGGTATGTTTGGAGGTCATTTGAGAGGATTCTGTGTCTGTGCGATGTTGTCAAATTGACGCCAAAATCAAATCGTAAAGGTTTTACGGAATTTCATTCGATTTTCGATTTTTTTTGACTGAAAATTTAATTTACTTTTAATGAAAAAATATTGCTGTTTGCTTTTTAAATACCGTTTTGACTCATATTCCGAACACTTAAGGCCAACCGTGACTTAAAATGCCACTGATAAGCATAAATTAGCAGATATTTGTGAAAATTTTAATTTCAACTCAAAGTCTAACAGTTAGCTGATGGTTACGCCGATAAAAATGTTCAATTAAACTTGTTTAGAGATGTTTTAACGTAAAAGTATGGAACAACATATTGATTCAAATGCCGAACACTGTGTCCAAACTGTCTCCCCTGCCCTTGGGTGATGGCATTGACGGTGATTAATCAAGTTGGCATTACATATTGTTGATATTGTGAAATTACTCTAATGTTTATTGATCGCGAAAATTAATCGTAATTATAACTTATAAAATGTAAGTTAATCTAGTAGTTTAAGTTATATAATGACATGTGTTTCAATGCTTAAATAAATTTTACACTTGATTTATCACACCTTCAGCATGAGTTTAGTTACTGTCGCATGATCTAACACCAGATAACTACGCGTAATGCTGGAGGGACCGGCAGGGCCTACTACCAGTCTCTACTAACACTGAAATCACTAACAAGACTGGTAAACCAACGATCACCTTCATCAGTAGCACTATTTCTAATACAGTCGTCTCTCCCTTACTCGATATTGAAGGGACCATCGAGTTAGGGAGGTATCGAGTTACAGAACACAAATCCTGTGCAAATGCGATTCTAGGGACCATCGAGTTAGCCATGAGGACCAACTTTTACTATGGTTCTCTAACTCGATATCGAGATGCGGAATATCGAGTGGGGGAGAGTTGGCTGTAGTAGTATTAGTTCAATATACACAAGTCGTTTTCAATAGTCCACGAGGCGCAAGAGTGGGTGCGGGTGGTCTCTGCGTCTCACACATAGATGAAAATGAAAATAGACTTTTATATTAGGTTTACTAACAACGTAGTAATACTTACCTTGGTATAAGACCAATACTGTGGGTTGCCCTAATTCAGCGCATCGCCTAAATCCGATGCCCATACCGCTATTTGTTTTTTTTTTTGTATATTCATAATTGCAATTAAAAACATCATTAACAATAATTTCCAATGTTTAAGAAATATTCCAAAATGTGCTGATTTACGGCATTCTACAATATTGCGTTATCTAGTAAGGTTGTAGCGGAATTAGAGAAGTATTACTGATATATGTATAATAATTAGAAAACTAATGGCGCTGTTGTTACTGAAATGTTTCATTTTTTACTGTCTTTTATAAAATAATATAATATTTTTGAACAGAATGCTGTAATTTATAACTTATTTAATTCTCTAAACATTTTTGCACTACCTTGCATCCACACCAACACTGGCGACATTAGCGTTCTTTGGGTAGTATTTCTGTTATGTAGTAGTAACCTCTACCGTTTTTATTCTAACGATCATAACATAATTATCGTGAGCGTAGTAGTGGAAATAACATAGAAGTAGCTTTTGTATTTGTAGTTAAGGTACCATGGTATTAGTTGAATCCTGTCCTTTGGTTCAGAATGGGGTACAGGCGCGTTCTGCCAACTCGGCAGAACAGAGGCAGATTTCTTGTGTGAACAAGTTACAACATGGACGTTCTAAAGTGCCAGAATGAAGTGTTGGGCTTGTGGGGAGCACTTGAAGATGGAGTGGAAGGTCATTACTTTGCGTTCGTGCTATACTT
This sequence comes from Aedes aegypti, assembly GCF_002204515.2. Classification (NCBI taxonomy): domain Eukaryota; kingdom Metazoa; phylum Arthropoda; class Insecta; order Diptera; family Culicidae; genus Aedes; species Aedes aegypti. Next base: position 188,448,754 of record NC_035109.1, read on the forward strand.
CTCCTTATCTATAAAATTATATACAATAACTGACCCTTAGCTTAACTATTTAAATTATCAGTTGCAAATACAATAATCTTTTTGAGCTTACTAACATGTCGTCGCGTTAATTTCATCATAATGGTCTTTTATCTACATTCGTCGAACCATTCTGAATGGCCGTTGTGAGAATATCACCAAGAACTTCTCACATGCAATAAAGCTGGATTGTCCTACATTGGAACATTAAGATTTTTGCTCTTTCGGATAAATTTATGTGGTTCATAATCAGTTTCAGGGATTGTTGTCGTGGGAATCCAAAGAACGAATTTTGTATGACTTCAGTGTAGGCCAATACTGCAATAAAGCATGTTACAATCACTAACATTTCTCTCTCTATCCTTGTTTTCATATTTAACCCGCCACTACCACGAGCAACAGCGTAATGGCCGAGGAAACATGGATACGGGAACGAGCGTCGGAACCAACGGACCAACGAAGGATTGCAGCAACCTCCAGCTAAATGAGAGAAGTATCCAATATAACAGTCTAATTTGGTTCAGACTTAAACAACAATTTAACATTGTTCCCTCCCCTTGGTTAAGCGACAATGCCGCGATGGGAGGGCATAATCCATTAGCCCATATGATGGAAACCAAAGGCGTAACCTGTAGTGGTGGTATCACATTTTGGCATTTTTTGCTTAAAGCCGCGTCATAATTTATATGGCATAGACGCAATAACATCTCGGATGTGATCCGACGGACATTCTGCGGCATTGATAGAATTTATGCCCATTTCAAATGATTAATCTATTCGAAGTGGACATTAATACTATTGGTGATGTTCCGTTTGCCTTTTGCTAACCAGAATGATCCGTAGCCACTCTTACTATTAGCTAGCTAGACACATCGTTATCATATACGACGTAGGGAATACTTAGGAACTCTTAGGAAAATGACTAGTAGATTCACTGAGTAGAAATAAGTGGCGACAATCTTATTTTAATATGGTTTTTACATTGCCATAATAAGAAATACCTCATTTGTAACAGCGGTATAAATAATCTAATTCCAGCTTCATTTTCGCAAAATTTACAAGTAGAAAGTAGGCGTTGTGAAGCATTGCATTTGCCACCGAAAAGTGAATCTTGTAGGAGACTGTAATAGAAGCCCAAGGTAACTTTACTCTTCAATATTCACTATAAAAATGACTATGGAAATTAAGACGCTGAGATCGATCATTAGGGTACACTTGCTAGTTTCGAAAAATTGTTGAATAGATAAGGAAAGCGACTTTTTTTTTAAGGATATATGAACGTAATGACCACTGAATACTTTTGACAACAAATAATTAAATTAACTAGAACTACTACTAAACAGCCTAATTTTGTTACGACTTGACAACAATTGACATTTAAGACTCCAAGCTTACGTAAAAGACAGGAGTAATCAGAATAGCACTTGAATGACAAATTATTCAAAACCATTTCGACTAGACAGTATTAATAATGACACTACTACACTACTATTTCAAACAAATTCTGATGGAGCTGCTGATTTTCACAATGCTTCCTTTTCTCAGAAGCAAGGGAATATGGGTATTTTTCAAAAACTACCACGTCACAATACTAATAAAAAACAGTGTTCATGTGGGCGCCATTGCCTAGTCCGTCTGAGTATTGGTCCTGGTAGAGGGGAAACTTGGCAAAAGCCAGACCGAGGGTTCAGCCTTGACAAGTTAAGCTGTCAGGCAGCTCCAACTGAATACCATACAAAAAAAAAAAATGCCGAACACTGTGTCCAAACTGTCTCATTTTCCGAACACCTTGATTCAAATTCCGAACAGCACGAATAAATCGTGTTCAAATGTATAATTTCGCAAATAAATTTATCTGAGCTAGATTTATGGACCTTGAACTAGAGAATCATCACTACTTCCGAGCTATAAAATAGATTGAAAGACGTAAAAAGTGAATTTCAATTGACTGCCTTTTCCTGGTGATTGGATGACATATTTCAGCGAAACATTTCAACCGATTCGCCATACATAAACCGAGTGTTGGGAATATGAGTCTGTTCGGAATTTGAGACAAACGGTACAAATTTAAAGGAGGGTGTTTCTTATCGGGGAGGGTTTATTGTGAACAAAGGTAAAACTAAACGTAAAATTTTGAAACTACATTCGCATATATCACAGGATCAGTTCTACAAGAATCTTTACTTTTTTCGGTAAAGATTTGCAAGAATAGGCCTACTATGTTGCACATTGATTAGTTGGGAATGATGGAGCCCTGGTGCCCCGAATTCTATAATTTTTAAAACTATTTTTCAAGTTTAAAAAAATCGATGCGCTCAAAAAATCTTTTAATTAAAAACCTACGAAAAATTTATTTTTTTTTAATACTGTTTGCCTATGAAGCGAATTTCAAAGAAATTACTGATAGATTTCCGGACTGAAAAATGACTGCTGAAGCCAATCGAATAAATTTGTGCAGAAATATGATGTTTGATTAAATTAAGTTAGTTTCAATTTTGAAAATGACGAAAATCCCATATTTTCATACTATTTGCCAATAAATCAAAATTTAATGCGATGGCATCTTTTTTCGTCGCTATAAATTTTATTAAAGAAGTCTGGTGAACATGTTTGGTCAGAAAATAAAATTGTTGAGTGCATTCAAAATTTGTTTTATTACAAAAACTACGAAAAGCCTTTTCTAAACATTTGCCTGCATATCAAATTAAAAAAAAAATACGACTTCCACGCTCCCCGACAAACATTCCGGATCAATTTTAAAGTAATTTTTCACTGATTTATTAGTGAACAATGGAATTGTATTTTTTTTTGCCATAGATTGTGTTCTAGTTTGTAGCTGGTAATAATTGTCAAACTAGAATGAGATACATCATAGGAATCTACAGTGAGATACATCATCGGAAAATAAAACTTGTAACTTCTGACATAAATCAGCTAATAGAAGTGCATTGAAAATTTATGGCTGAAAAAGAAAGTTTTTTATTATACTTACTTTTTTTACTAGAATTACGAAAATAGTATTTCCGTAACTGTTTGTTTTTTAGCCAAAATTCAATGCAATGACTCGTGAATTCGTTTATTTTTGTCCAAACATCTTATCCAAACAAACTTAGGTCGAACCAACAACATGTCATCACTTTGAGTTTTGATTTAAAGTGAAAAAGGTTGACTAATAGGATGCTTCCTAGATTTTGAGGTAAAATAAATTTTGAGTGGTATCTTAAATTTATTTCTTGCTCCATGTTCACATGTTCACTAGCCATCTAAAAGCAAACTCTTCTCCAAAAAAATACAGCATTGCTCTGCATTTTGATTTACAGACTAACAGGCTAAAACCTTTAGTCTTTGTAGCTTTATTTCTGCTCTAACGCGTTGACTAGACTTTAACAATCAATGCATTGTCGAAAAATACATGTAATTGCCATGAATTAAGATGTACAGGCAAACATATAAAAAAGATTTTAAGTGGTTTTAAGTAAAAGAAATTTTGAGTGTTTTCCAAAATTTCTATTTTTGCTCAAACATATGCCTTAGACTTCTAGAATGAAATCTAGGTCGAAAAAATTTGAATGTGATCGTTTCAAGTTTAGATTTACTAGCAAATAAATTAAACATTGAGAGTTTTCTCGATTTTTAGAAAATAAATTTTAAGTGTAATTTGAAATTTTTGTTCTACCCCAAACTAAACCTCTTCTTCTTTCTGGCATTACGTCCCCAGCTCTGTCCCAGCCTGCTTCTCAGCTTAGTGTTCTTATGGGAAGTCGAGAAAATTTTCAACACGAAAAGATCCTCGACCGGTGGAATTCGAACCCTCGACCCTCAGCTTGGTCTTGCTGAATAGCTGCACGTTTACCGCTACGGCTATCTGGGCTCCTCTTAACTAAACTAAACTTCTATATGCAAATAAATACAAAACATATATGTAATCGCTTTGAATTTCGATTTATAGGCCAATAAGTTCAAAACTTGGGTTTCTTGTAGTTTTTTCAACCCGTATCGGCCTGAGTGAAATCAAAAATACTAAAACTCTAACCGCTCAGCGAATACTTAACAGATTCAAATAATATTTTGTCAGTACACACTAAGCTCTTACGGTGAATTTCACCGTAATCTCAACAGTTGAACAGTTCGGTGAAATATAACACCGTTACTTCGTCGGAAATTAACGGATTCCGGTGTTTTTTTACCGAATACTGTAAAAATTTACCGTACTCCGTTAATTTATTCTACTGAACTGTTCAGCTGTTGAAATTTCACAGGAATCCGTAAAATAATTTAAGTGTGTATACTGGCTCACATATCTAGTTTCTAGAAGTGGCCAGAGGAACTCGGGAATATTCATGTGGCCGGAGTTATTTCAGTGGGTCACTGGGTCAAATCGGGTAGGAAAAAGTGATTTTTTGGGTCATGTCAAGTTAGCTTTATTTGTTTGTAATGGCAGTCATTTTAATTTGCATAAATCATTAAGATCTGACAATCAACATCTCAAATGAAGAGTTTTTCACCGTTTAGAGAGTACCAGATGTGACTACTCGGACTTAATGCCCGGAAAAACCGGCTATAGATTTGTTGAATATTAAACCGTTTCAATTCTCTTGAAGTAGAGATCAAACATAGTTCACTGAAATGCGTTACCATAATCTTGACACAGATGTCAAGATACAAATTGACCACTTTATCGTAAATTTGAGGCGCCCGGGAACCCAAAAATGATTATTCATTAGGAGGATTAAACAAATGCAGGACATACGGTTATCCAATTCAATCATTTCTCAAAAATTTTACGCTGATGCGTTTTACTTAAAACTCCTTGATGACCACATTATAGACGATTCCGGAAATTATCTGTTACTTGAAATTTGCCTACCTACAGGGGTACAAAACCACAACACCCAGCCACAAGAACATTTCCGAAATCCTCTGGCCACATTTAGAAACAAGATATGTTAGCCAGTATATTGACAAAAAAAAAATATTTAAATCCGTTTAGTATTTGTTGAGCGGTGAGAGTTTAAGTATTTTTGCTTTCACTCAGGCCTATACGGGTTGACCAAAAAAAAAATTGAGTGTATTCAAAAATTTCTCTTTCTGCTCTTGTGCAATCAAATTTATCACTAAGGACTACATGTTATTGCTTTGCAATTCGATTTAAGCGCATACAGTTATACAAAATTTTCAATGTTTATTTTCGGTAAAACTAATTGTGAGTGTTTTCATCATTTACTATTTCCTCTCAATAATGGTCACTGAATTTTTACACGTTTGTTCATGCCAAAAAAATTATACCATTGCTTTACATATTGATTTTAAGGCAAAGAGGCTGAAAATCTAAAGTTTCTCTTCGATTTTTAGGAAAAAATGTTTTATATGAGCAAAAAAAAAAAATATTTTTGTACAACAAAAAAAAAACAAGTTTTCAACCTTTGGTGTTTTATTCATGTCGAGTGAAGAATAAGAAAATTATTTTGAGTGAAAAAATCTGGCGGCCATCTTGAATTTTGACGCCATCTTGATTTTAAGTAGAAGAATGAATTTTTCACCTTGATAGCGATCAGCATGTCGAATTTAGAGGCAACCAATAAAAAAAAGGTTACGTATACTCTTCTTCTTATTATTCTTAATTTTCCTGACGTTACGTCCCTACTGGAACCGAGCCTGATACTCAGTTACAAATCCAGGTTAGAGCGGTTCCACGCCAAATCGGTAAACGATGAAACTCGACTACCTTGGATTCAAATGGAATTTTGCACATAGTTTCGATATAATAGAATAAGTTGTTTCCACTGGAGGAGAGACCATTTAAAATCAAGAGTACACGGAGAACAAAATATAGTGTTCGTAATCATTTTTCCGGTCAATATAACTATATTTTAAGGTTAATTTGGAGATAACTAAAAATATAGTTGAATTGACACTATATTGTTAAACATAACTATACCATATAGTTGTTGATAACTATATTTTTGATTGAATTTACAAACGTCAAACGTCAAAATTTAACTATATTTTTGTTGACTCAAAGTGAATTTTATTGAGTTTACAATATTTTGCAATGTTTACTCAGCATTTTGTTCTGCTTTATCAACATATCTGAAAAGATTCGGTGCTGCTTTATCGATCTAAAAAAAAATATGCAAAAATGAAAACAAAGGGCGAGTCGACAAACTTGATATGTGGTCTCCTGCGACAAACTTGATATGTGGTCTCCTGCGTGAGAGGTGGTCATCTTAGCACCTACACTATTCCTTGCAAGTTAGAAGTAAGTAGATTTGTGAGCATGACTTGAATTCTAGGGAGATGAATGTTTCCGAATAGTGATAATTATCAAAATTATAATTGTTATAAGGACAAGTGGATAGCTCAATCAAAGAAGTGTGTTTATTTGATTTGACGTTAATTTAGTGTTGGCGTAAGTTAATTTTATTTCGAAACAACTATTTGTGCGTAGGTAAAAGTAAATGACAGGATTGTAATCTTAACATACAGAAATTCTTCTGCGTGTAACTTCTGATAAGGGCGTAAGTATTTTTAACGTAAAACAGTGACAAAAGTGCATTAATTTAGAATGAAAATCTCAAATTTTAAAGCAAAAAAAAAACATCCTTGATTTTCGGAGCCATAAAGTATCGTTTTAGTACCGCCCAACATGCATGTGAAAATTAGCGAAATTGAAAGATGAGAAACAGGCTTTGTTCTAATGTGGACGTAATGCCGAAACGCAGGTGTATTATTTCGAGGTTGGACAATCTGACGGCCATCTTGGATTTCGACGCCATCTTGGTTTTTAACAATTGAATAATTTTTTACCATCCCAGTGCTCATCATGTTGAATTATGAGGCCATTAAAAAAACAATCAGATTCTATCTTTCTTATCTTATTTCAGCTGTTCAACTGATTGTTCATTTCTATCAATGGTTTTAGACCAAATAAATGAAAGAAGAATCATTCAGGTAGCAAATAAGCGTTAAAAAACCATATTTGATAATTTGTTTTCAAAGCTAGTTAAGCTGAGGGACTGGCTTTGTTCCAGTTGGGAGGTTAAGTCAGGAAAAAGAAGAATAAGTGTAACGGTAGCATTAAAATGCAACATGGTGAGTACTAACAAAGTGAAAACTCATTCTATTACTTAAAACCAAGATGGCGTCAAAATCCAAGATTGCCGCCATGATTTTTTCAGAATATTATTTTTCTTATTCTTTACTTGACTCGAACAAAACACCAAAGGTTGAAAACTTGTTTCTTTGTTGTACAAAAATAGATTTTTTGTATTGATTGCACTCGCTATATACGTCAAAATCGTAGAACATGATTTAGAAAATCGTTCATTTGATAGGGTAAATAACATTGCTCACCTAGTTTCTGTAGCCTATCTTACGCAATTTTTCCTCAGCTTTCTGATGGTGATCTCCGAATTAAAAACTAGCGGTGCGCTAATGGTGAAAAAACGATTTTTCTAACAAAATTCAAGATGGCGGCCAAATTCAAAATGGCCGCCAAATTTTTTTTTTGAAATTTAAATGAAAGCTATATCCTTTCTCTATACGATGCCTCTAAGTTTGCTGTGTATTCCGAGCGAAATATGAGACATATCCCATGAAGAAATACCCAATATTTATCAAAAAATGGGCTTTTTCGCAAATTGTTCAGCTAGCTGGCGTACGACGGGTCCACCAATTTGAGAAAAAAAGAAAGGACCACCCTTAAGTTTTATCGAAAACTAGCGATCAGTGACATAAAATTGGAATTCTAACGATGGGTGCCGATGGCGGCCTGGTTTCAGCGAGAATTGCTCATATGTAATTAAAAAAAACTATATCTACTTAAATGTGTTTGTTGGACATGTACGAGCAAATTTATACTGAAGAAGCTAGATATCATCGCCAAGAATTTTGATTTACATTTAAACAGATTTGAAACCTAAAATGCTTCGTAGTTTTTTGAGTAAAACAAATTTTGAGTGGTATCAATAATTTAGATTTCCACCCAAAAATCTTCACTGAACTACTTTAGTCAAATTGCTGTCAGTGAAACTACATGTCATCGCTTTGAATTTTATTTTATAAGCAAGCAGTTTCAAGTTTCAAAGAACGAGTGTTTATTATTATTATTTTTTAGTAAAATAAATTTTGAGTGTAATCAAAAAACTTTATTTCTGCTAAAACGATTTCCCTGCATTTCTACAATAACTTTCATGGCGAAAAAAAGATATGCCATCGCTTTGAATTTCATTTTATTGTCGAATGTATTTTCCATAATGCTTGGAAGTGTCTATTGCTAAATAACTATGGTTAGATGCTTTTATTTCAAGACAATTAAAATGGACGACGATCTTGAATGATGATCGGTTCCATTGCTGAAAGAATTTTTGAAATCACTTCGAAAACAACAGAGATATGCATGGTCAAAGTAGGATTTATGAATTTTCCAGGGGGTTGGATGTGTAGATACCCGACCAAAACCACATAACAAGATTATAACACATTCCTATCAGCAGCAGTTAAAAATAACAGAAGTTGATATAATTTTGTTATCAAGATAGCTTTGTTCTCATCTTGTTGTATTTTTAGTAACACATTTATAACAAAAAACAACGTATAAGTTTATTTCAAATAACATCCGATGTCATAAACAGTAACGTAGTTTGCAATAATTTCGTTATTTTGTAACATCCTTGCAACTCATTCTGTAATAATTTTGATATAATTATAATAGGGTTTGTTATGTTTTAGTTTAATTTGGTGCAAATTTTGCACCAAAAGCATGACCTTTCTAGAGATATCAAAAACCGATGGATGTCATATTTGAATCGTCCCATAGGAGGCTGGGCGTTAACGGGTTAAGACAATCAATTTTGAAACTGTTATAACTAAAAATGGGTAAATATTTCGACACAGCAAAATAATTTCCAATATGTTGAAGGTTCACTGTATGGTATTTATTTTGTTTCAGCTGCTATTATTTTTCTGGAAAGTTTGATTATACCACTAAGGTCGAACTTTTGCCCTTACTCTATGTAAGGCCAATGCAAATTATTGAAACACGATCAATTTTTTCGTCGAGTGCTTCCGGATACATACAATTTAATTCTTTTCTCAAAAAGTTGTAACCATTTTAGCAAAATTTCGCCTATCTAAATCATTTTGTCTATACCCTATACGATACACAGAAAAAAATATTTAAATTTCAATGTGATGTAAACTGAAGTCTACTGTAAAAATAAATCAAATTTGTGTGATGTAAATTTAAATTAATATACAGTGATACCTCCATGAGTCGATGTTCCATGACTCGATATCGACTCATGGAACCATACTAAAAACATAATTTCATAGTTACTATGATGGTCCTTAGAAGCAGCTTTCCAAAGAATTGCTGTTCCATGACTCGATATTTCCATGAGTCGATGGTCCCTTCAATATCGACTCATGGAGGTTTCACTGTACATTCAATTTTTGACTAAAAATGGTTGAGTATTACATGATCGTGTTAATTCAAAGTGAAATCAATTGAAATAATGGATTGGTCGTTGAAATATAGGTTTATTTTGATGCTCCAAATATGTGCATGAAAATAAACATAAATTTACAACATATTTTTAGCTGTGTAGTCTTAGAACACTATAGTGTCAAATAGATAATGTTCCACATGCGATGTAAAGCCAAAGTAACAAGATGATATACAAAATATTTTACACAGGCTAATAAAACCTAAAAATCTAGCACTTTCAAGGTGCTGTGAAATACATAGTGAGACAGATGTGCGTAAAAATTGGGTAGCGAGACACTTATGCGTAGAAATTCAACGTTGGGCAAATTGACTTGGTGTGCTTTTCACAGAGTCTTCGAACAATGTATGTTTTATGAAATTGTTTTCTAATAATATAGGTAAAAATAGACTATTTGGCTACAAAAACTCAATGATGACAAAACGTAACATGGGACAATTATGCGTTCAATGGCAGTAAACGTGGCAAAAATGGAAGAAAGCACGTTTCTTCTTCGGAATGCGCGCTTAATGTCGATAATCGTATCGAAATGAGCAATCAGTTTGACGCTTTAGACAAATTTTCCGTACACCAAACCGAATCAGTCTCCAACCCAGGCTCTTTGATTCAATTGAGGAAGCAAAGAGTACAGCCTATCGTGGTGAGTTATTCCAAATTTGGGGGATTCAGGCAGGAGATCTTGAACTCCATTAAGGGAATCAAAATTGAACGTTTGATCGAAGTCGTCTTGAAAGGTCTCTCAAGAGACTATAAGCCATCCAATGAGAAAAAAATGGAATAAATGATAAATTTGGATTTTCCCCAGTTCAAGTAATCTTTATGAACAAGAGAACTCAATCTGGCATTAATCGGAAAAGGCTTTCTAAAGAACATTATTTATTTCACCTTAACATTCATCATAAAACTTGAATATGGTCTCAAATCTCTTAGCGATAAGCATTTCCCAAACTGGGACCATTTTTGTAATCAAAGTCAGATATATATGATGTTAAACGCTTAAGGTGAAGATGAATCGAAGCCAAATTTCAAATTTTCAAGAGCACGGATCTGGAGAACCAAACATCCGTCGAAGCTGAAAACTTAATCGATTGGTCACTAGATGGTGATGACCAATCGATTAGGTTTTCAGCTCAGACGGATGTTTGGTTCTCCAGATCCGTGCTCTTGAAAATTTTAAGTTTGGCTTCGATTCATCTTCACCTTAAAGGTTCGCAATGTCTTATAAATGTTACGTAATTCATTCAATTTTGTTCGATTTATACTCCATTAGCAAAGTAACCCCAAAACAAAAAACCGAATTTCAATTATATGAAAAATTATACAGTTAACTCTCCCTTACTAGATATTTCGTATCTCGATATCGAGTTAGAGAACCACATTAAATGTTGATTTTCATGGCTAACTCGATGGCCCCTTGGGTCGCCGTTGCACTGATTTTATGTTCTGTAACTCGATACCTCCCTAACTCGATGGTCCCTTCAATATCGAGTTAGGGAGAGATGACTGTATATCCGTTCAAAATAAATCTTTTGGCAATCTATCATCTGCAATCGATTGCTAGAATGTCAGTAATTGTTTAACACTTCAGTCGTCGCGCTGTTGTATTTTGTACAACAGTGGTGAAAAAATCTCGCTTACCGTATACAACATTAGCGTGGTGGTTCAGTAGAAGCATTAACCTAAGAATGCTAATGTCGCTACTGTTCGTTTTACCAAAATCTAGTTTTCCACGCGCTGACAGCTTGAGTACCGGTCCTCAAAGTGTCAAATAAATTTTAAAATCATCCACTACAACATGGCATCGAACAACAATGAAAAGATACGGTTGAAGGTGATAATAAACTAATTCAGACTTGTGAGAAAAGCGCCATTAGCGTTCTACTACTAATATTTCTATTGGTGGTTCTGACGGTGGCAAACTGCGCGACGACTGAAAGGTTAAAAATATAAATTATAACTTTTTGAAACAGCATGCATAAATATTCAAGTTTTCTTCGGAAAAACTATCAAAGCTACTCCGTTTTACCGTATACTTTTTCGGAAGTTCATTCGCTCCATCATAAATTATGACATATAGCGACTTTTAGCCACAATATATTTCCACACAAAAGAAACACAAATTATGGCAGAAGCCCATTTTGTCTATTTCAAAACATTGCTGTCATAATATGATAAATTGCGTAGTCATAATTTTCAATTTCAATAAATTCTGATGAAAAGCAAACATTTTTCTCGCTCATTGTGGATTCTATGATTGAGTTAGATGATGATGATGATGAAATGATGATCAAGAGCTCATCGCGTACTTACCTATCATCGTCGTGAGCAGAAAGACAATAGTCGCGAAGGCGACATTGTTACATTGATGATGCAAGCAGTACGACGATGTCATCACAAAATATTTTACCTCTTCTACATTTTCCGCTTGAAGTTGAATTTATCACAATCACCGATGGCACATATTTCCTTATATAAAGTTTTCACTTGAACATCGTTCGTCGTTCCTTCTCAGCTTCAGCAGCATCCGATCGTGCCAACGTGGCAGGAATGGAACTTTTCTTCGTGGCATCTTTTGAATTTGCCTGTCATCGTTGTGGCACACTTTCTGCACTTCCTGACTGGTATTCGACTTCACTTACTGTAATTGAATTTAATATCTATACAGCTCATTTTTCTCGGTAACCATGCACTTTCCTTTTCCCCGGTTTTGGATGGCATCTTGAGTTATATTTATTGTTCTCTATCATCCACTACACTGAATTTCGCTCGAACTTCATTTTGTTCTGTTCTGCACGTATAACCACTCCTCCTCCCAGCCTTTCAGTTCTTGTGGTGAGGTTTACGTCCTTCGTGATGGTTTATCCATATCATTTCCTTTTTCCGTCTGTGGGTGTGGGCGTTGAGCTATAAGCATTGAAGTGGCGTTATGATTTAATCTTGAAATGTCACATTTCCGTGAAGACCAGCGAACCGAATTGTGTCGCGTGCTACTCGTTTGACAACGGCAATTTCACGAAATGCAATTCTTTGTGAAATGGAAATGCTTAACCGTCGAAAGGAACTATCCAGGAATGCTGCTCTGCGAGTCATAAGCGGCTTAAATGACAGCGCTCACCAGCTGTCCCAGAGTGGATTTTTTTTATTTAATTCTCCACAATAGAAACGGGAAAAAGAGACATCAATTTAAAGTTGTTTGAATCGTGTTATTTTTATTTGAATTACATCTAGTTCAGTGGAATGTACATTTGTCCAAAATTGTCAATAACGTCTGAACTAAGTGTTTAACTTTCAGGGATACATTGGCACACATATAAATAGTCTAATTCAGTAGAGTTTACGTGAGTTTCGTCTCCTTTTAAACCTTCTTATGATCCTAAAAAAAGATACTCAAAAGGGTTTGTAGGGGGGTCTGTAGCCTTGAGGTTATGCTTTCGCTTCATAAGCGGAAGGTCATGGGTTCGATTCCCAGCCCCTCCACAAAAAAACCCGTCCAGCCACCAGAAGACGCCTCACGGAGGACCGTGCTTTGGGGAGCACATCCATCCTCCGTCAGTATCAGATGGTGACTGAGACAAACTGACCCTCTTCGCAGGCATCTAGCCTCACTAACAGCAGAGCTCTCTCCTACCTGCTCGGTGTGAGAGTAAAAGAGTAGGAAAAAGTGAAAGTAAGATGTAAATATAGATAAGTTGAAAATAAATCTGTATCGGTAAAGAAGAAGCTACAGATCAACTGGTTCCGGCACAGTAGTGGCCACGAGCACAGAGTGCCTTAAAAAAAAGGATTTGTAGACCGATAGTGTATTGTCCGATTTTAGTTCTGTTGGGCTTCCATGAAAGGTACACTTATCTCGTTTCAGACACAAAAAAATCATGTTAAGGAATTAAAATCTTCGCCCTCGATAACGTGGAGGAATCATTCAGAATGATTTATTTCATATGCTTTTCTGAGATCATAAGTGTCCGTAATATGAATCAAAACGGTTCACGTGGTTGTGTGCGAATGTAAAAATATGAATCAAACGCTTACAAACTCCAACATTCTTGTACAAGTACACGAATGCCAAATGAAAACACAATCAACCAGGATTACTTCAAAGCTTATGATATTTACGAACTGCCGAAGCAAACCATCGAGCCCTCGGAAATTTCGCGAGTATAATTGAATTTCCCATTTAAAGCTTGTGCTGACGCGAAAACCACTTGGGAGCAAAATCCTCCAATTAGGAACGATAATTCCGTTTGGAATATTCCTCATGCATAATCAATTTCTACAGAATAGTCGGCATTGGCGTGGTTCTCTTTCTTCATTAGCCGGCAAACCGGTTGAACCGTTTCAAAAGAATTTCCGCAATTCAGCTCGAGAGCTTTCCAGTTGAATAGTTCTGCAGCGAGGAATCAGATAAGCACGTATGCATTTAATCAGGAGTGCACTTTCCGGAACAATACGCCCCCCTGTCACAACAAAAGCGCAACAACTCATCTCAAAAGTACCTAGGGGGACACGGGGTAAAGTGCGCCACCCGGGAAAGGAGTGTCACCTTCAATTTCATAAAGTTAGCCAACGCTAAAATTGCAAAATATTATAGAAAATTCAGTCTAGAAAATTAAGTAAAAATAAATAAATAAGGTTTAGACATTTAATTTGATTTTATTTTTAGCAGTATATCTTAAGAAGCATGAAGGACATCACAATAAATTTAACTAAATAACATCAAAGTAAACCATCTAGAACATTCAAAAAGGTGGGTTCTTGTCCATAACGATAGGAATAATTGACCCACGTCTCGTTGAAAAATCTTATAATTTCTTACATCTAGGTGTTCTGTGTTATTAGACAACACTTTCATCCTAATTTGGTAAAATAAATTTAAGGGGACATTATTAAAAATCTCAAATTAACATATATTTCGAAATCGTGTCAATTATATCATATAGAGAAAAGTAAACTTGCGCCTACAATGGAGTACTCTTTTAAAAGTGAGCTTATAAGTCATGATTTCTACCGATGTATCTTAACACCTGTGTCCTTCTAACCCCCAGCTCCCCAACCTACCTACCTATGACGACGACGGACGGAACACTTGTCGCAAAATCCTCGTAAAGGTTCATCACGGTGCAAAGGCCACCCACCACCACCCGTGCGAAGGCCAAAGGGGCAAATGAAATTTAACGCATTGCATTGTGTCTGCAGGTCACAGCTCAACCCAAAGGCTGCTGGCCGATGTGAAAATGAATATCCCGACGAATATGTCACAGAGGCCACGGTAGCCAAGGTTTCGCGAACCACCTTTTTGTTGGGATCCCTCCCAAGCACAACATATGCGGTCCTTCATTGCATGTACCTCTATACGTTACCGTATTCGTACGAGTTACCGTGCTGCATCAATGTACGGACACTTGAGAGAACAATGTTTGAGCTCTATTTTAAGGTATTAAGTAGACATAACCCTTGTTAATATCTCAGGCTACAGAACTGCTTTTGAAATGATTAAATTTAAGAGAGTATGTTGTGCAAAAATAAAGCTAATTGGTGCAACCGTTTTTGAGTAATGAAGATTTATGTATTTGGTAACGCTCTGATTGCATAAAGATCTTAGAAACTTCAAAAAACATAATCTTTTAATTTCCAGTTTCTAGGAGATAACTCATTCGATCTTGTAGCCGACACTGGCCGATCTAGATATAAATCATGCGGTTTTAGCGCCACTCCGTGAGGAGACCGCACGACAAGTCTAATATTGCCCGGTTGAGACTCGTTCAGGGCGAGTCCATTCGAAATCTTCAAAGAAAATTGAGATCGAGCCAGTTCGCCTACTAACTAGACCAAAACTAGGTACTTTACCCTACACAACCAACATAACTTCTCAATTACAAAACTACGTCTCCAAAGAGCGGTGAGAGATCACCCGTACCTAAAGGCGATGCAACATTAAGGTGTGGCGTTGCACGCTATGCTCTCATCATTGGCAGCTTCAACTACTTCCCGCCAGAGGCGCAACCAAAGTGGAAGAGACAAATTCAAACAAAGTCAAATTCCAACACGCGGAAGACATTCAACGAAAAGGACACGCACCGAAACAACGTGGAACTAGAATCTTTCTCCAAACTATTAGTTGTGTAACAATTTTGTCTTGCGCTTCACATCTTTATTCAAAAACAACACATTCAACGTATAATGGAAAAAAAACGAATCATTTAATTACGGATAATTATCACATGCATGTATGTATTTCGATTACCTATCGTTCTAGTCTTCTATGTGCGTTTTTTTTTTTCTACTCCTATCTAATCCTGTTCTCCTGTGCTCGTGCTAGTGTGTATTCCTCTCATTCATTCTCATCTCATGCAGGTTTCCCTCGACGATGCCGGCAGACGAACAAAATGCTTGGCACCCGGGTGACTAATAGAAATTTGGTTGGGTGGTCATTCAAAAATTACGTGCGCACGTTTATAGCATATCGCACCCAACCTTAAGATTTCATGGACGCGCCTCGAGGCGGCTTGGCGGTCCAATTCAAGTACACGACCTTTGGTCGGCAAAAAAAATCCTCCGCGGCGTCCTCACCGGACGCCGCCCTTCACAATGAAAAAAACAACGGACTCACCGATAACTGCAGGCGCTGGTATTGGTTACCTACGGTAGCGGTGGATGATGGCGATCGTTTACTGTTGGTGGTTCTGCGCTCTTGGTCCTAGCGCGCGCGGACCACGCCGGTGAAAAACGACCTTTGGACCCGCGGTCGACGATCCACGTGGAATTTGGTGGAAGATGGGCTCGTGGTTGGCTTGAGTCCTTCTTGGGCGGCACTTGGCAGCCGCGGTTGACTCCGAAGCGATTTGGTGACGGATCGCTTCCTTCCCGACGGAATGACGGTTGTCAGAGACTTTCGTTCCGAAGATGGCAATGTCGCGGTCGCGGACGTTGTTCTTGCGGTTGACGGCTGTTACACAAAGGAATTAGCACAATGCACGGAATTTGGGAACGGGACGGACACACTGAGCACATACCTGTATTCTGGTTAAGGAAACGCACAAACTTGCCTACAACGCACAACTTGAATATTCTAACTATTAAACTAGGGACTAGAACAAAGAAAATAATCTGGATTAAGGACACTATAACCACGTTGCTTAAATTTCCTCTTACAAATTCAAGGACACGATCACGATCACACGCGACACTTCCACTTTGGTTGACGGTTCGGACGAAATTGAATTGAAGCCGTGACCCTCAGATTAGGGAAGATGACCTCGTTCGAGTCCAGCGGAAGCTCGAAATGTCCCACGAACTTCTTCGAAATAGTTCGGTAATTAAGAAGAATACGCTGGCCGATCGCTCAGGTTTCGCGTTCGGCCGCGACCTTTTCTCTCTCGACTTTCTCCGAAGATTCCGAATGAAACTTGACCTTCGGAGCTAATTCTCAGGGCCGAATATGTTTCTTAATAACGTCCGTAACCAAAATGTCGGCAAATTTGTGTTATTGACCGGTATACTTTACGGCGCAGTGTTGATCATAAGATTAGATCACTTTGAGTGATATTACATACTATATTTCAATCAACTTTTAGTTTACATGGAGCAAAGGCTACATAACACCAGGCTTGTTTTACGAAAATTTGGTTGTAGGACTACAACCAAATTTTCGTAAGGGCAAACCTAACGATATAACATTTAATAATAAATACACAAACAATAATTTAACAAGCAACGAAATTAACTTACTGTTTACAAAAATAAATAAATGAATAAATAAATAAATAAATAAATAAATAAACTATACTCTACCTATTTAATATTTACAAAATTTCTTTAAAGTTCTTTGGTTCATCATAAGAAAGTACGGAAGAAAATTCAACGTTTAAGTTTACTCGTTGGTGGTTCAACATAAACATAAATCCTCGAAGACAACGAAATTCCCAAAAGACGGCATTTGGACTAAAATGATCATATTTCAGTCAAAGCCTAACCTCATACTACACAACACAACATAACTTCAACCTACCGAACATAACATAACTCCAAAAAAACAGGTAAGGTCAGTTTCGAGACTACTCCAATCATGTTGTTGGAACGGTGTCTCTACTCTGTCCAAACCGCAACTATTTTGTCTTTCGAGTGTGCCACCAAGGCTGTTCCCTAGTTCATACATCACTCTAATTGACAAAACGTAGACCTAACACAAATTACGAAAACTCCGTTGTATTTTCCCCACCGAAAATAACATCGGCACGCAAAACATATACAACTGACCACAAATATCCACAAACTTAACAGTAGTATTGATTGTTGTTTCAACGCTTAAACATTCAAGCTATAACGAAACACAAAACACATACTACAATCCCCAAATTTCACTTTCATTCATGTTTCTAACACCAAATATGTTATCTGGCAACTATGAAGCAGAATAAAATGACAAACCTAACACAACCATACAATGCAACATTTTCACCCATACATTGAACCCCCACGAGTAAACAACAAAACGTCAGTTGAGAAACAGTGTTTACGTGACGGCAGGAACAAGTGATACGGATGCGGTAAATTTCTAAGTTTTAAGCTGTTTGTGGCTATTTAACTTAATTAATAGCTGACGAATATGATGAAGGTAAGTGGGTTGAACTGATTTTTAATACCTTTTCTTCAACTCTAGGTGAATTACGGATTTTATCAACGGATTTGCGGCTGGACCCACGGAGATTGATTAGCTTTGGATACTGTGACATTCGGAATCCGACCTGGGATTGAAGACGATAGGGCCACCTCGAGAATAGGGCTCAGCCAAAGGACAGTTGGATTCCGATTAAAGGTAAGTTTATTGAACAAATTCTAATAGTATGTTTTTATGTTTTAGGAACCATCGGACAAGAGGGATGTTGCGCGACCCACTCAAAGATGTTGCATGGTGGGTCGTGCAAAAAGGACGAACCAACGAATTCTTCAGGGCGAGATGCGTGATTCCGCCAATTAAATTAATCAAGGGAAAAACTAAATAATTAAATAAATAATAAGGTAAATAAATCTCCAATAAATAAATAATTTGATAAATAAATTAATAAATCTTCAATAAATTGATAAATAAATTTCTCATAAATAAATGAATAGATTCATAATAAATAAATAAATAAATCTCTAACAAATAAATAAATAAATAAATAAATAAATAAATAAATAAATAAATAAATAAATAAATAAATAAATAAATTAATAAATAAATAAATAAATAAATAAATAAACAAATAAATAAATAAATAAATAAATGTGAAAAATATTTGTATAAATAAATCAATAATAAATAAGGCATCTGTTAACATATATTCCTACACATGAACGAAACATAAATATGTACAAGGGTGTCAATGAAACACCACTATTACAACACGATCCTTAAATAAAGTCTAGCCTTAAGGATACTAAATTAGACTAAGACTCGATGTTAACTACCTTACTAACATTAGTATACATGAAAGAAACACCCTCAGAACACAGAAATTGATAAAAAGTTGGATTATGTCCTTATTGCAATTGGAAGAGAGCTATATAGAATCCTTAAATGATTTTTTTCTAGACAGCAGTTTCTTTCTCAGAGATTTGTTGATCTACTTGCTCGATTTACTCGGGTGTGCTCTTCATCGTCTACTCTTACGAGCAAGACATCCGAGTCTTAGGCGATCACTGTCTGAGAACCCTCGGTCTCAAGACTCCCGCTTCAATGCTTTCCTTTTCAGGTACTCCTCATCAACGCTTTATTAGCTCCGAGTTTCTAATTTTTAAGCTCATCGTCCTGGAGTCAACTCCATGGACTCGCTCTGTCTTCCGGTCGAGAGGGTAGGCGTGAGTAGACCAACAATCTTCAACAAAGACTCTACTTCTAGATCAAACCTTGACTGCCTAGTCCAGCACGTCTGTGAGATTTCTTCTAGGGGTCCAGCCAAAGCCTTTCCACCTAGGAATGCACCCAGTAAATAATGTTGTTGTGGGGCTGCCCCGACCAAATGGCCAGAGCTAAATCTCACAAACGGTGGTAAAACCTAGTGTTTTCATGCAACCAGAGCTAAGGCATCATGGTGCGTAGTTGCTACTCAACTGAGAGCTACATAGCTTGATAAACAGTCCCGCTCAACTGTATTACCTAAGAACAGCTTCAGTGAGCCAGTTTCTTAAGGAACTTGCAGTTGAAGATTCCAAGTCTCTTCCCATTCAGATCTTCTAGGTCGTAGCAGTGGGTTCCAACGACCCTTTTCACTACAGCCTGCACATATTTTGGAGCAAGTTTTGAGCAAACTCCCTTCCCCTTGTCCGATAGCTCCATGTTCTTCTTCAAGACTTTTTCCCCTACGGAGTATATCGGACATTTTGCATTTGATCGCAGGTTGTAGTAGGTCGCATGCTTTTTGTAGGCTATTTCTATGTTGTGCCTCACTTCTTCGTATAGCTTTTTCCTTTCGTGGTCGTTTAGCGTTCCTGCGGACGATGTTGGTGAATCCCTTAAGCTACGATATTCCGTCCCATCGGAAATCATATTCCTGCCAAACATTATGAAGTATGGAGTATACCGAGTAGCTTCATGGACGGAATTTCTTATTGCACAAGCAATCTGCTGCAGGTTGTTAGCCCACTCTTTGTGCTCCTTCTTGATTGTAGCTCGTATGGCCGTTGTAATCACCCGATTTACACGTTCCGAGTCGTTTATTTGGGGATGGTAATTAGGTGTCCTCCAGTGAGTGACACCGTACCGTTCAAGTAGATTTTGGAACATTGTGGACACGAATTGCGTTCCATTATCGGACAGAACAACTTCGGGTACACCAAACAGGAGGAAAATCACATTTTCAACGAACTGGACAAGAGACTCTGCAGTAGCTTGACGAAACGGTTGGACAAGGACAAATTTACTGAACAGATCGGTGACTACAAGCAAACATGTACTACGGTTCCTTCCCGATGCTGGCAACGGACCCACGTAATCCATCGCCAGGAATTGCCACGGATACTGCGCAATTTTCTTTTGCTCTGCCATGGGTGGCGTGGTATTTTGGTTCGTTGCCTTGCTGGTCTGGCATGTGAGACACGTCTGACAAAACTTCTTTATCTGGCTACTCATCTTTGGCCAAAAATAGCGTTCCTTGACAGCTGCCAACGTCTTCTCTGCACCCAAATGTGCCTGACTGTGGATCTTGTTCAAGATATCCACCCGTTCCGCTTTTGGCGGGTATCTCTTCCAGCTGAATCGTGGATCCTCAACCTTTCCAGCGTCCTTGATGTACCTTAGCACCTGCCCATCAACCACACGATAATCTGGAAAGCCTGCAGGGTTTTTCAATATTGCCGATGCCATTTCTTGGTAGTTCTCATCGTCAGCTATCGCATTTAAGGATTCCACCGACCTTGACAGACAATCTGCGACGATGTTGTTCCTTCCCTTCCGATATTCCAGTTCTATATCGTAAGACTGGATCTTCAACGCCCATCGGAGTAGCTTGGCGTTCCCCGACTCGACACCAATCGTAAAGAGCCACAACAAACTACGAGCGTCCGTTACGACCTTAAATCTCGTTCCTTCCACATAGTGGCGGAAGTTCTGGATCGCCAACAAGACTCCCAAACACTCCTTCTCGACGCTGGCATACTTCCGTTGGGTACTGCTCAACTTCTTACTGAAGTACGCTATCACCTTCGGCTGTCCTTCGAAGTCTTGTACCAATGCCGCACCCACTGCGTTGTCCGAAGCGTCAGACTCGATCGTGAACTGCTTCGTAAAGTCCGGATTACCAAGGATGGGTGCCGATACGAGTGCTCCTTTTAGGTCTCCGAAGGCCTTCTCTGCCTCCTCAGTCCAGCAAAACTTTTTCTTAGACTTCTTTAGGAGATCAGAAATCGGCGCAACAATCCTACTGTACTCGCGTATAAAACGCTGGTAAAAACCGGCTAATCCGAGTAGTCGTCGTATATCCTTTATGTTCTTTGGGCGTACGTAATTTAGGATGGGTTCGATGCGAGAGTTATCAATCGAAACTCCATCCTCTGTCAGCAAATAGCCCAGATACGAGACCTTTTTGCGACAAAATCTGCTCTTGTCTAACGAAATCGTAAGATTTGCGTTAGCTAAACGTTGTGCCACAATCTTTAGGAGTTTGACGTGTTCGCTAAACGTTCTAGTCGCAATTACAATGTCGTCCAAATAGACAAACACGTACGGCTCAAGATCGAAGCCAATTACGCGGTCCATTAGACGACACATTGTAAATGGAGCGTTTGTCAGTCCAAAGGGACAAACCTTGAACCTGAACAAACCCTGAGGAGTTCGGAACGCCGTATAGTCCCTAGATTCCTCCTTCAAGGGAATCTGGAAATACGCGTCCTTCAGGTCTACTACTGAATAGTATTTGGCTTTCCCCAGTCTATGAAAGATCTCCCCTATGTTCCTCATAGGATATGAATCCTTTTTGGTCCAGGAGTTGATCTTTCGAGAGTCGAGGCAAACTCGGAGTTTGCCATTGGACTTCCTAACCGGAACTAGCGCACTAGCCCACTCGCTAGAACATTCTTCGATGGCGTCCATTTTCTTGTACCGCTCAATCTCGGCTTCCATCTCAGCCTGAATAGCCGGAGAACATCTATACAACGGTTGCCTACGTGGTTTTGCTTCTTCACTGAGTACAATTTCATGCTGGATAAGAGAAGTTCTTCCCAACCGATTTTCTGTGGTGCACGGAAACAGTCTTATGGCTTCGGTTAACTCCGCTCGTTCCTCCGGTAACAGTTCGTGCTCAGTCTCTACTGTTTCCGGTGTCGTTTTCGATGGTTCAGGTAATTCAAGTGCCGGGATGTCCAACGTCTCATCTGGTTCTGTTTTCCTGATCTCCGGAAACGCCTGAATTGGCAGAATTGTGAAGTCGATGACCTCTAGCTCCGCGACACTGTCTCTGTTCAAAGTAGCAACTTTTTCCAGCCCCTGTGCTCCCTCCATCATCGGTTGAATACCAAAAGCTTTCCAGAAGTTGTACCCTAGGATCATTTTCCTGCATATCTGCGGTACCACTAGAACTGGAACTACCTTCGTAATACCATTGAACTCAATCGGAAGCTGGACGTACCCAAGACTCTTATGGACTGTTTTGTCGGCTGTCACTATTCGTAACGGACTTTCCTTCATCGTAAGACCGTTGCGTTCCGCGATGTCACTGACACTAGTGACGCTGACACTAGCTCCTGAGTCCAATAAAGCATCGTAATCTGTACCGAAGATCCGCACACAGATATGTGGACATCTCTCCGCCGTTGCACTTACTTCGCACAGTCCTGCTTCTTCAACATATATTCTTTCGGATACGGGAACTGTCTTAGAGGTTGGAATGCTGTCGTTCCCATTTTTACATTCCCCCTCTAGTTTCCCGACATCACATGCTGAGACGATCTCGGGTGGTTTGGGCAATTTACTGATGTCTTTCCCGGAGTTCCACACACGTAGCAGAAGATTCGCTTTTCTTCTCTGCAATACCTCCACATGTGCCCTGTTTTACCACAGTTCCAACACAGCATACGCGTAGCTTCTCTTGAGGCCTCTTGAGCGACTTGCGGTTGTGCTGACGTCTCTGATACTCTTCTGTCCGGTTGTCTCCGATCATCTCTTGGTCTCCTATCCCTGTTGAACTTCCTCTCCACAGCGTTCACCTCCTCCGAATCGGAGTACAACGATTGTGTATCGCTTGATTCATTTTCTGCTTCAATATTATGCAGATTACCGGCTGACTTATTGTGTCCTTCACGGTGGCTTCTAAACGTTGGATCGTTTGCATCAATGCGGTATGCATAATACTCCAACATCCGAAGATCCCTCACAGTTCTACATGCCAATCGCGACCTGTAATGGGGACGCATGTTGTCCCATATTATTTCAAACAGTCGACTCTGATCCAAGGGAGAGCTTAAAAGTTTGTTCAGTCGTTCTACCTCCATCTTGAATGTCAGAAAGGTTTCGTTTCGTTGCTGTTTCCTCTCGTAAATCTTCTGCCTATTTCCCTGGTCCTTGTTGGGATTTCCATACATGTAACGAATCCTTTCTTCAAAATCCGCCCAATCAAGGAATTCGTCTGCGTAACAGAGGTACCAATCATACGCTTCGCCTCTCAGTATTGTATGGATTCGCTGCAACAAAATACCATCGGAAATTCTGTCCATTCTGGCTAACCGACGCACTTTGTGGAGGAAGTCCTCCAAGGATCTCTGACGACTATCCCCACTGAAGGTGAGATGCCACTTTTCCATTCGTCTGTCGGCGTTAATTATCTCTCCTTCTATATTCCGCTGATTCGAACGGCTTCCCCTCGATCCATTTTCGAAATCGTCCGATCTCGCATAACGATTTGCCAGTCGTGCTCCTGGCTGATAATCTCGATTATCTCTCCCGAAATCCTCTGGAATACTTCCTACATCCTCATGTCGCTGCACTGGTGCATACTGTCGTTGCCTATTGTCAAGCCGTGAGAACTCATCCCTTCGCTGGTCATCGAGTCGCATTACTCCTCCGCACACATGGGAATATGGAAAAGCAGCTCTTCGTTCATCTTGCTCCTCTATCCTTTCTCTCTCGTATTCCGCTCGGTACGCTGGCGCAGATCTCTGCCAAGATGGTAAGTCTTCTTCTTGGCGAAAATTTTGGTATTCCACTCTCTCATTTTCGCCTTGCCTTCGAGTGTACCGATCCCGATATTCCATGTTAGCCACTTCCTGTCCCGTCTGTCCAGTCCTTTCAAGTTGTTCGTCGCGTATATTGCTTATCCTGGTATTCACAACTGGTGAATTTCTTGTTCCGTATTCTGATGTTTGCGGTGCCAAGTTTTCTTGTCCTGAAATGTTTCGTTCTTCTACTATTTTACATACCCTTTCCAGTTTAGCTTCTAATTCTTTAATTCTTTGCTCATATAATGTTTTCTGTTCTTCCAATTCGGTTCTTAACTTTGTTTCAACATTTTCCTCTGCTTCGTTTTCGCGTTGTGTAATTTCCTCATTCTGTTTCATCAAATCCAACGACTCCGCACCTTTATCCTTATATTTGTCCTTTTCTGCATTCAGTAACTCCTCTATTCCCCTCAAACCTGCGTTACTTCTTTTATTCTGTTCATCTACTCCGATCTTTTTCCCGTTTTTGTCATCAGAAGGTTTCTTACTATTAAATTTGTCCAATAAACCATTAATTTCGCTTGAAAGGTGATCCTTAAGCTTTTCTGCTTGCGAGCCTTTAGCTTGCAAGCGTTCAACTCTAAGCGCATAATGTCTAAGACGAGAAAAACTCTTGTCATCCAGACCTTTCTCCAACTGTTTCCCAATTGCTTCAACCTTACCCAGAATGAAATCAAACATTTGGTCAACAGTGCCTTTAAATCCATACTCCGCACCCTCCTTCGCATCCACAAAGAACAAATTCCTTAGCAACCTCTGTTTAGAATCCAGATCACTTCTTGTATCCACTTCCCTATTTCTAAGAACCAGTTCGTAGTCCACCTCCTCATTCGTCAAATGATCTGCTCTAGGGAATTTATGAGCCATTTCAACGAAATTTGCCGAACAGTACAAATGAATTATAATAATATTTTGCTACCGACTAGAATTATCCGTTCTACTGTTTTTTGTTAAATTTTTTTTTTTTTAAAGTAATTTTAACAAACTATACGTAAACCACAGAAACTCAACAATATTTCTCCAGAAAACTACAGAAATACACAAAATTACAACTATAACATAATCTTATTTTCAGATTTTACGAAAATTCCGAAAATTCACATAAACTTTACTCAAAATTCTCCACATTAACATAAATTTGAACCACATGAACAATACTTCAAATTTGCTCCATAAACGTAACATATATAACTAATAAGACCTTTCAGTTGGGCGCCAATTTGTAGCCGACACTGGCCGATCTAGATATAAATCATGCGGTTTTAGCGCCACTCCGTGAGGAGACCGCACGACAAGTCTAATATTGCCCGGTTGAGACTCGTTCAGGGCGAGTCCATTCGAAATCTTCAAAGAAAATTGAGATCGAGCCAGTTCGCCTACTAACTAGACCAAAACTAGGTACTTTACCCTACACAACCAACATAACTTCTCAATTACAAAACTACGTCTCCAAAGAGCGGTGAGAGATCACCCGTACCTAAAGGCGATGCAACATTAAGGTGTGGCGTTGCACGCTATGCTCTCATCATTGGCAGCTTCAACTACTTCCCGCCAGAGGCGCAACCAAAGTGGAAGAGACAAATTCAAACAAAGTCAAATTCCAACACGCGGAAGACATTCAACGAAAAGGACACGCACCGAAACAACGTGGAACTAGAATCTTTCTCCAAACTATTAGTTGTGTAACAATTTTGTCTTGCGCTTCACATCTTTATTCAAAAACAACACATTCAACGTATAATGGAAAAAAAAACGAATCATTTAATTACGGATAATTATCACATGCATGTATGTATTTCGATTACCTATCGTTCTAGTCTTCTATGTGCGTTTTTTTTTCTACTCCTATCTAATCCTGTTCTCCTGTGCTCGTGCTAGTGTGTATTCCTCTCATTCATGCAGGTTTCCCTCGACGATGCCGGCAGACGAACAAAATGCTTGGCACCCGGGTGACTAATAGAAATTTGGTTGGGTGGTCATTCAAAAATTACGTGCGCACGTTTATAGCATATCGCACCCAACCTTAAGATTTCATGGACGCGCCTCGAGGCGGCTTGGCGGTCCAATTCAAGTACACGACCTTTGGTCGGCAAAAAAAATCCTCCGCGGCGTCCTCACCGGACGCCGCCCTTCACAATGAAAAAAACAACGGACTCACCGATAACTGCAGGCGCTGGTATTGGTTACCTACGGTAGCGGTGGATGATGGCGATCGTTTACTGTTGGTGGTTCTGCGCTCTTGGTCCTAGCGCGCGCGGACCACGCCGGTGAAAAACGACCTTTGGACCCGCGGTCGACGATCCACGTGGAATTTGGTGGAAGATGGGCTCGTGGTTGGCTTGAGTCCTTCTTGGGCGGCACTTGGCAGCCGCGGTTGACTCCGAAGCGATTTGGTGACGGATCGCTTCCTTCCCGACGGAATGACGGTTGTCAGAGACTTTCGTTCCGAAGATGGCAATGTCGCGGTCGCGGACGTTGTTCTTGCGGTTGACGGCTGTTACACAAAGGAATTAGCACAATGCACGGAATTTGGGAACGGGACGGACACACTGAGCACATACCTGTATTCTGGTTAAGGAAACGCACAAACTTGCCTACAACGCACAACTTGAATATTCTAACTATTAAACTAGGGACTAGAACAAAGAAAATAATCTGGATTAAGGACACTATAACCACGTTGCTTAAATTTCCTCTTACAAATTCAAGGACACGATCACGATCACACGCGACACTTCCACTTTGGTTGACGGTTCGGACGAAATTGAATTGAAGCCGTGACCCTCAGATTAGGGAAGATGACCTCGTTCGAGTCCAGCGGAAGCTCGAAATGTCCCACGAACTTCTTCGAAATAGTTCGGTAATTAAGAAGAATACGCTGGCCGATCGCTCAGGTTTCGCGTTCGGCCGCGACCTTTTCTCTCTCGACTTTCTCCGAAGATTCCGAATGAAACTTGACCTTCGGAGCTAATTCTCAGGGCCGAATATGTTTCTTAATAACGTCCGTAACCAAAATGTCGGCAAATTTGTGTTATTGACCGGTATACTTTACGGCGCAGTGTTGATCATAAGATTAGATCACTTTGAGTGATATTACATACTATATTTCAATCAACTTTTAGTTTACATGGAGCAAAGGCTACAATCTTTGTGATTGTTTGAGAGATGCTCCTTAATAACTGACATTGAATTAAAACAAAATGGCTCCCAAGGAATTCCCTTATATCTTCAAAGCCAATTAACCAATAATCAATATCAACTAGCAGAGTTTTTTTAACTGATGAAAAAATGGTGCAGAAATATCTAAAAACAAAAAAGGATATTGTGATTCAAATATATTTTGTGCTAAAAATTATTCTGCCGGCAGAGGAAATCTGTGGAAGTGCTCATTATGACACTCAACTGAGAAGCAGGCTCTGTTCCATCATGAGTTGATGTCAAAGAAACAAACGACTGACAGGAATACCGAATCATAGAACAGCCCTTTTTTAATTTCTTTATTAGTATTATTTCAAACATTACATTAATTTCTTACATCTAGGTGTTCTGTGTTATTAGACAACAATATCATCCAAATTTGGTAAAACAAATTTAAGATTGTATTAACATTTTGTTAACAACATATTACATTTCATTTGCCGTAGCAGTTCAGATTTTTTACAGGTGAGTTGATTTCACCTACTTATAAGAGAAAAAAAATTGGGGTGGGTAATGTCTATTACATTACCGCGGGGTTGACGTAGAAGTGTCAAGTGTATGAATTTGTAAGTGTACTAGTTTTGTGTTGTTATTGATCGGATGAAGTTTTCAGAAGTTAACTTTTTTGGACTTATTTTGGTAGTCCTGAAAAGAACCATTTGTCGTTCTGTGGTTCCGAGAACCAGTGTTTGGTGTTCCAGGAATAATGCCAGATGATTGAATTTGTTTGTTTGGTCGTTGCTTCCTTGTGTTGCTTGGTTGGGTGATCGGTTTCTGGCCGGTTTCGCCAAACTCCTCCAGTAGATTAGATGTTTGATAGCTCGGGTGCTTCGATCGTGATAATCGATAGAATCGGTCCAGTGCTTTGGTCTGTAGCAATATCCATTGCATGAGCATTTAGGCTCTGTACATTGATACTCATCAATATGCAGGCTTGGCCGCTATGATCCAGAATTTCACGCAGTTCGTCTCAAAGCGTCACTAATCGATGATTGCCTAAGCGCTGCAGCTCATTCCTCAAGTCAACCCTCTTGGTAGAATTGATGCCTTTGGCGTGATTGAACTTAAAAAGTAAGAGGTTGTTTCCGAGATACGACCGCCAAAGTGACGTTGGATAACATTAGCATCTTCTATTTCCTGGCTTGAGACCGTCACGAACTTATGAAAGATTTCTGAGAGAACAGCACCAATTTTCGACCCAACACTAACTTTCGACCGATTTTCGATACGGTTTTGGCCTACTTTGTATGAAAATCCGAAAATTGGCATAGAATTCTTGTAGGAGGAAAATAAGTGCTCTTCTAATCAATTTTCACACTATTTGTTGCATTTGTTGCCATTGTTGACCTATTATGAACATTTTGTTTTATTATTTGGTTGGTTCGATTAACTCTTCAACCGGTCGATGGAAGAAGAAGCATGAGCGATAACTTTTGCTCAACAAACAAATATTCCGCTTGAAGGTCCACGCTTGATCCACTAAGATTGATTGCTTAAGTGGGTTCCGAAGCCTTTCGATACTCGTCGTATCCGTGGCGAACATGCTGAAATTGCATTGAAGCACAATTTCAAACAACTGCCCTTTTCAGGGCCTCAATTGATTCAATAATTTATTTAGTTATCAATTATAGTTTCGGATGATTAGTTTTCAACGGAGATAAATGGCAAACAAAGTTTAACATAGGTTCCCGTCGTTCGGGTCGGGCGGCGGTAGCAGTCTTTTCTGTGTGCGTATTTCCATTCGTTCGACAATGTCTTACCAAATCGAAAGACAACAAAGCTGTTTCTTATTAGTTTTAGCTCTGTGTTCGACGAGTTGATACTGATCGCTCTAGTATCATTAAGGTAGCGATGGCGACAACGGCATTATGCGATCATCTCTAAATGCGAAACAAACCGGGAGGAATTCTTCATTCAAGTGCCGTTCGCAATTTATCCGACTCATGCACACACTGTCGAGGATCGCCCCGCGCGCGCACAATGGGAAATTTGTTTCCCATTTATGGTTGCGTGCAAATGACTGACCAAAATCTGAATCAATCACATTCAATCATCAGTAATGTCGCTCTTCACGGCGGAAAATTCTCACAACTCTTTTAAAATGAAATTGTCGTCCTGAAAAGGACGGTTGGTGGTAGTCACCGTCGATCAAACTGGGTTTTCATTCCATTGTTAGACAGAAACACACCAAAAGATCACCGAAAACGATTAAATTAAAATGCGGTCGGTAATTTTGTGCTCTCTTGTCCATCCTTGTATTCGATGGTTTGCTCACTCCTCCGACGGTAATTATCAAGGTTTCTGGACGCATTCTCCACGAATTCGATGGGCTAGCTGGATGCCAAGGGCCATGATGAGCGATTACACGGAACCCGCAGCTTTTAGCTTGGGAATAAACAGCAGCAGCAGCGACGAACGTGTAAATTTTATTCCGATATGAGTCCTTCTCCGGTTGCTGGTCAACGATTGACTGATGCGCACGTGAAGTCGAGTTTGGTTGGCTTCGACTGAACACGAGATAATAAAGAGAAGTAAGAAGAAGACCGAAAGGGGCGTTTCCCTTTGAATGACGAAAGTGGCTAAGATATCGCGCAATGATGTCTGTGTCAGGAATACACAAGAAAAATGTGCTTTTCTATAAAAAATAAGACATGCTTAGATATTTCCCAATTTTTCAATAGTTTAGTCATGATAATCAATAGTTTTCATTGTTGGAGTAGATTCGAAAGATTTCCAATCGATTGGTGCAAGAATCTTGAAAATCTATCCGGGCGTTAGTAAGTTATTAAAAGTCAAAATCTAACAACTTTTCGTGACGCGAGCGATTTTTCGTTTTTCGAAATTGTACCCCAGTATGTTGCCGTAAGACGTTATCCAACGTCAAAAAATTGGAAGAGTTTGTCAAAAATAGCCCTTGCAGTGAAGTAACCCGCGACAAACCAACATATACCAATTGCTGATCCTGGCTTTTGTCATAGTCGTACACGACCTCGGGGAAAGTTCCACCTTGCGACTTATGAACAGTAAAAGCACAGGCGCTAACCATCGGGAACTGAATGCGTTTGCATTTGATTATGCCGCACAGTTTGAAAGTAAAATAAAAATTCTCTATACAGGAGTGAAATTGGAGTTTCAAAACCAAGAGCCTTACGTTGGCATGAAATATTTTGAACTCTTATAACTGTTTTCTGGTTTAACGAAATTCCTTGAATGGCACCTCAATTGAAAGACAAGACATCAAAGGGTCATGTCGTTTACTTACTGAATCCCACATACCTGTCTAAATAGTTTAATAACTGTTTTAGAAGAGAACGTTGATTTCAAGCAAATCTATAAATAGGGGTGGCTAGAGAAAATTTGACGTCATTTGCTTTCCATTCTCCGCTTGGATCGCATTTCAGCAGGCGACAGATCGTCTTGCTCTGACCGGACGTGCTTCTCAGGCACAGACATCGATAGCGAAGGACTTCCCCGTTTGTCTTGCTTCGCTCAAATCAAACTGTCGAGCGAGCGAGAGAAGATGCCGTCCAAAGCCAAAGTCATCACCGCTGCCGCCGCCAAGAAAAAGAAGAAGAAGAAGAGGAAGCAGTCCACAGGAAAATTTGCGGTCGAACTGTGAACACGGTCGGGCAAGTCATTCTGGCTTTGTGCTTCACCGCTTGTTTGCATTCACCCAGTCATTGTCATCGCCGCCATCATCAGATTTCAACTTAAGCCCGGTGATCCACTACCTGTTATTGTTGTGCGTCATCCACGCCACGAATCTTTCGGTTCGTCGTATAAGCAAATAACTTGCTCAAATTTATACATTTGAGTTGAGGATTCCCCGTTTGACCATGGCAATCAACTGATAACATCCCGCAGTGTTATTTATCTGTAAGAGCATCAAAGCTAACAAAGCCATCGGCCCTTTTCAGGGCCATCAAGTTGGTGGAAAAGAGTTAAAAGAGAAATATTTCCGACTTTATATATGACTTCTTATATTCCTAAATCAATTTCACAGCTTCATACTAAATTTCATTTGTCATGAATAATTTATGACTCAACCATTTGAGATTGTACTCGCGGACGCTGCTTCAGTGCCGTCGGGGTGAGTGCTCAACATTCCACAACAATTGTAAAATAGAGTGGCATTTCCAACAGCGTCTTTGATGTTCCATATTTTGTGGGAACACTTTGATTAGCAAAATTATCACATGTAACAAAATTGCGACATTTTAAGAATGCATTCGAATAGACATTCTCATTGAACAATTGTAATAATTTTGGCACCCATGGATCAGAAATTTACCGTCATAATAAAGAAAACTATTGAACATCATGCGTGATTTTAATTTATTGTAAGCTATTAAAATAATGTTGATATTTTTACTGTCCATACGAACGCGCATGTGAATTTTCCAAGATATGTAAATCCCTAACCAAGACATCAACTTCATGTACCTTATCCTAGATTGGTCAATCAGAAGAAGGCGAAGAATACGAAAGGGAGGAGCATCATCTGCAATTCAAATTATGTAAAACATACTATCTTTGACAGATTCGGTTCATTTAAGGGACGAATGACCTTCGGATTAAAATCCCTCTGTAACAACAACAGGATTCGGTTCATTTAATTTACACTTTCGAGCTAGTAAGAATTTCTCGTGATAATATAGCTAGTAATATTTCTTAATGTGCTTACCAAAAACTTGCTATAATCTCTTAATTCATCTCGTAGCATCATACAATATCTGATTTATCACGAATAATCGACAATACGACAATTTGAGGATGTTCCAAGAACGCTGCTGCAGTGCCGTCGGGATGCAATAACAGCATAATGCTCATCTTGTACATCCCTTGCCAAGAAATCAATTTCATATAGCCTATTTTTCAGATTAACGCAATAGACAACATGTAGAAAAATCAATTCAGATCAATAGTTGCTCATTACAATTGGTCAAGAAACAATTTATTGATTTTAATGTCGCAATTTTAATACATTTTCCAATTTCCGTACTCGAGAATTTTGGAAGCGGGGGCCGTGATGCTCTGGATGGATTGTCCTCCATGACTGGTCCTGGCTGGATATATTCGTGGGGAGAAACTCGACCCTTTACTGCAGGAATTTCATTAACAACTCTTTGGTAAAGCAGAAATTTTCCGAGGAAAATTCTGATAAAAGTGAACTTTTTCAAAACAACTCTTTTTGATTGGAATATTTATCAACAACTCTGTCAAGTAAAATCATCCTAAATAACTCTTTGCTCCATCGCCAAACCAAACCATTTCATTGAATTCATCAAGTACAAAAATATGAATGGTAAGGAGAGGCAGATGGTGTATATATCGCTGGCGTTAGTTTCCAACAGGTCGCCGGTTGGCGCTGACTACTAATCCGTCCACTGAATGTTTTTCAGTTGTTGCTTTCGCTTCGTTGCTCTCTGGTTCCGTTCGCTACTCGCACACTGCTGTGGCTTTCACGCGCTCTTCTTTGCTGCTCCGCTGCTTGATCCGTTCATTATGCCGTTCGATTTGTGAATGAGCTGGGAGCAGAACAACCAGTGGTTTTATTTGCTCGAGCTCCGTTCACCGATGCCGAGTGTTGGGGTTCTCGCTTGATTGTTTCGTCACTCCGTTCGCTACTCGCACGCGATTGGTCATTGCTTTCGCGCTATTTTCGTTGATGGTGTAATTCTTCGCTGAGAAAAAAAAGGCAACTCTATTGATTTTTCATGCAAAATGACCGACTTTGATAAACTATATCTCAGTTATTTATGG
Source organism: Aedes aegypti (assembly GCF_002204515.2). Classification (NCBI taxonomy): domain Eukaryota; kingdom Metazoa; phylum Arthropoda; class Insecta; order Diptera; family Culicidae; genus Aedes; species Aedes aegypti. Next base: position 188,481,924 of record NC_035109.1, read on the forward strand.
ACCGATTTGAATGAAATTTTCACAGAATATCAGACATAACTTAAATTTTAACATATGTTTTTGAGTGATTTTTCCAATCACACGTTGAAAAGCAGTTACGGTTTGACTAAAGTGAATTTTTTGACGATTTGTTATGATGGTATCTTCAGCAAAGTTGTAGACTTTGACGAGATGAATAAGTTTGCTGAAGACAGTTTTTGTGTAAGGCTATGAAATTTTAAGATAAAAAGTTTTGAATTTTTCGTCGAAAATTACAGTTTAGTCAAACCGTTATTACTTATAAACTTGTGATTGGAAAAATTATTCAAAAATATATGTTAAAATTCAAGTTACATCTGATGTTCTGTGAAAGTTTCATTCGAAAATATTTCCATGATAACTGAGATCTAACCTACCAAAGTTGGTCATTTTGTATGGAAAGTCGAAAAAGTTGCAAATGCATGCGAATAAGTTGGGGCCTTCCTTAGCCGAGTGGTTAGTGTCCGCGGCTACAAAGCAAAGCCATGCTGAAGGTGTCTTGGTTCGATTCCCGGTCGGTCCAGGATCTTTTCGGAATGGAAATTTTTATGACTTCCCTTGGCATAGAGTATAATCGTACCTGTCACACGATATACGAATGCAAAAATGGAAACTTTGGCAAAGAAAGCTCTCAGTTAATAACTGTGGAAGTGTCATAAGAACACTAAGCTGAGAAGCAGGCTCTGTTCCAGTGAGGACGTTATGCCAAGAAGAAGAAGATGTGAATAATTTCTCAGTTTATTCGACAAACCAGCTGATTAATTCATGGGTGCACAACAGAAACAGGGTAGCGGATCACAGGGATTTAGTTGAAATCTGGAAACGTAGCTCAATCTTGAAATCTTGAGTGATTTCACAAACCAGATTCTGGATTAACAGCTCAGCAAGCTTCTAGCAGCGAGGTACTTCTCGCTAAGCAAGTTCGGAGGAGCTCTTACCAGCTCGAAAGCGGAAATGGAATGAAACTGAATCCAACGAAGGCAGCATGTTTTATAACCTTGGAATAGCAGATGATGCTCCTCCCTTTTGTGCTCTTCGCTTTCTAAACGACCAATCTGGGAAATGGGTATGTGCCAATAATGTGTTGGGCTTGGAATTACTTGAAAATTGCGGAGAATACTATTACGTGAGAAATTGGTCGAACATGAATTGTTGGAATGATTGGCATTTCCCTAAATATTCAATACGAGCTATTGATAATTAATAGTTTTCTTTATTATGACGGTAAATTTCTGATCCATGGGTGCCAAAATTATAAAAATTGTTCAATGACAATGTCTTTTCAAAAGCATTCTAAATATGTCGCAATTTTGTCACATGGGATAATTTTCCTAATCAAAGTGTTCCCATAAAATATGGAACATAAAAGGCGCTGTTGGAAAAGCCACTCTATTTTGCAATCGTTGTGAAATGTTGAGCACTCACCCCGACGGCACTGCAGCAGCGTCCGCGAGTACAATCTCAAATGGTTGAGTCATAAATTATTCGTGACAAATGAAATTTTGTATGAAGCTGTGAAATTGATTTAGGAATATTAGAAGTTATAAATAAAATCGGAAATATTTCTCTTTTAACTCTTTTCCACAAATTTGATGGCTCTGAAAAGAACCGATGGCTTTGTTAGCTTCGATGTTGTTACGGATAAAAACACTGCTCGGACCAGCAAAACTCAGGGGGCTTCTGGTATTTGCTCCTAACGGGATTGCTTCTTGACCACCAATGATGATTTCATCACGAGTCGAAATTTTGAAGCGCGGGTCAACAGCTTCTCGGCCGATTAAATTTGCGGCGGCGATGACGATGGCTGGGTGAACGCAAACAAGCGGTGAACCACAAAGCGAGAATGACTCGCCCGACCGTGTTCACAGTTCGACCGCAATTTCTCCTGTGGACTGCTTCCTCTTCTTCTTCTAGGCGGCGACAGCGGTGATGGCTTTAGCTTCGGACGGCATCTTCTCTCGCTCGCTCGACAGTTTGATTTGAGCGAAGCAAGACAAACGGGGGCGTCCTTCGCTATCGATGTCTGTGCTAGAAAAGCAGAGCGGTCAGAGCAAGCCGATCTGTCGCCTGCTGAGATGCGAGCCAATCGGAGAGTGAAAAGCAAATGACGTCAAATTTTCTCTAGCCACCCCTATTTATAGATTTGCTTGAATTCAACGTTCTCTTTTAAAACAGTTATTAAACTATTTAGACAGGTATGTGGGATTCAGTAAGTAAACGACATGAAGCTTTGATGTCTTGGCTTTCGATTGAGGTGCTAATCAAGAAATTCCGTTAAGCCAGTGCAAAGTTATAAACGTTTAAAATATTTCATGCCAACGTAACGCTCCTGGTTTTGAAATTCCAATTTCACTCCTGTATAGAGAAGAAAGACGTACTTCTACGTCAAAAAAGTTTTGAATATACTTAACCTAACTTAACCTAAACAATAGACGCAGCAATAGAAAATTGTAACGATTTTTGCCTGAAATTATTAATTATTTTATTTGATATTTGTTTCAATGTTTCAACATCGGATATTCTATGTAACCCATTGGTACTATACCAGGGAGGAAGCTTCCGAATCATTTTCAAAATTTTATTTTGAATTCTCTGCAGAGCTTTCTTCCTGGTATTACAACAGCTAGTCCATATTGGTACAGCATACACCATGCCTGGCCTGAAAATTTGTCTGAATTTTAAAAGCTTATTCTTAAGACAAAGTTCGTGACAACATGTCTACTTGAAGGTTTCAAATAAAGAGCTTTTGGTTTATGTGGGAATATTATTAGTTGAGTTTTGGAAGCATTAGGATAAATCTTCCATTTTTGCAAGTATGAAGAAAAAATATCCAAACTTTTTTGCAATCGACTACAGATGACACGCAGACTTTGCCGGAGAGGCCTGTGTCATCCGCAAACAAGGTTTTTTGATATCCCTGAGCTAACTCACTGCAATTCATATTTCCTAAAATCATATGTTTTAGCCACGCTACCCTAAATAAAATGTTGGTCCAAAATAAATCAAAAACTTGTAGGGCAACTAAAAATAACTAGATTCTGACCATCTGTAAACTTTGTTAATGTGGAAGAAAACTTATTTTAAGCATGTACGGTAGAAAAAAATCGAATGACAAAATGATAAAACTTTCAAAGTTGCAAATTTTTGTAAGATTTATCTGCGGGTCATGTTTGTAGACGTTTCAAGCTTGATTCAACAGAAGCGTGGGGAAATGCGAGGAAAAATGTTAAAATTTTGCATTCTTTTTTCTAAAATTTTCAATTCATTTCATTTTATTTATATTTCTATAATGATATGACATTATTTTGATAGTACAGCAGAAAGCTTATGTGAAAAATTTTATGGGAACGTATTTAGATGCAGATCATTGATGAAAAATGTAATTGTTTGATAAACTTTAAGAGAAAGGTTTTTTTTTGGCCGGAAAGTGTAAATTTTGCATCCATTCTTGACTTTGATTTGATATATCTCAGAAACTAAAAGCAAGTAGCATCTTCATTTTTTTTTATATTTCTCAATAATGCTGTTAGATATAAGTAGAAAATTACCAAAATAAAAAACTATAACCGAAATGAACATAACCCCATAGTGGCCTGGAGCAACCCGAATATTGATATTTGCAATCAGATAGACTGGTGGATGGCCGACATTTCTCAGATGTCACCGATGTTAGGAGTTTCAGGGGCCGTATCATTGACTCAGATCACTACCTCGTTGTCTGTAAAATTAGAGCGCGATTATCAACTGTAGCGAATTAAAGACCACTGTGATCAATGCGATTCAATATCCAGCGTTTCTGAGCAGACGGTGTTACAGCTGAATACACCAAAAGCTAAAAAGGATGACCGGATAAGTGAGATCAATGTGAGCGAAAACATATTAACAATCTGTAGAATGCAATCCGTGGAGTGGTGAGTGAAACAGCGCGAGAATTGATATGTACTGACGCCCTAGAAGCGGATGGTTTGGTGAGGAGTGCCAAAGGGTGACGGATGAGAAGAACATTGCCAGACGTCGGATGTTAATGTCTGGTACCAGGCTGAGCAGACAACGGTAGCAAGAGGCAAGATCAGCTGAAAAACGAAAGGATTTGTTCGCGGTGGAGAGAGCACTTCAAAACGTTACTGAATGGACGGGACGGTAAAGCATTGGAGAACATAATAAACATCGACAACGTTGGTCAAGCTGTGGAGCCTCCTTCACTGGATTAGGTTAAAAAGGCGATTAAGGAGTTAAAGATCAACAAGGAAGCTGAGAAGAATGAGCTCTCGGTTGAACTTCTCAAGCACAGAAGTGAGCAGCTGCATAGAATAATTCACCATATTCTACTAAGGATATGGAAGGCAGAAGAACTGCTAGCTGGATGGATGGTCTTACTTGCCAGTGAAAAGAAACGAGTTGTGGGAAATAATGATGGAACCAGCGAATCAAATTGTCATCAATACAGACGAAAAACAAACAACGAAGCAAGCTCGCTCACTACCGTTTGTCCCAACTTTTTCGGATAGGGATACAATCAAAAGCAAAATTGTCATGACAATCACAATGCGCAACATTGTTACAACCTTTTTAGCTCGCGATTTATTAGTTATTTTGAACACAATAACAAATTAGTTTTATGGATGCTGTTTGATAACGTGTCAATGTTTACCAACACGGAGAAAGTTCTCGAACATTCCAATGCGAGGCCCAGAAAATCACTGTACACGTAGTGATTGATCATTGTCATATTTTGTTCAAGTGATGACAAACTGATGTTGCGGAATAAAAGTGTTGCAACAAGAATAGGAGATGACAATGTCTTTGTTGCTGCGTTTTGGATGACAATTGCTTCACTGGATGGAACATGTTTTTTGTCGAAGTTGATGAGACTGATTCGTGCAATGTTGGAAGGATCGACGCTGGTGGACATCGCGTGGGCCTATAGGTGATGTTGATAGATTAGTCGTGTTAGGTGGTGATAATTTTGAAGTAGTAGAAGAATTTGTGACTCAAATTCTCCCAGTTGCTCTGTACGGCCACACATCTTGAACATTGAAAGAGGTCGCTTTTAGGATCTTTGAACGTAAAGTACGTAAAGAGATAAATTGGACAATGGCGTCTGGTGGCGTCTCATGAACAGTGTTGTGAAAAACTCAATTTCTCACAACTCACGCTTGAGATTTTTCATGCGTGAGTTGTCATCATGCAACTCAGCAGTTAAAAAATCATGAATGAGTTGGCTCACCTTTTTAACTCATTGTCTCGTATATCCACAGTTTACTCACACACGGCAATAATTTCTTGTTAGTCTAGTGAAATTATGTCAATCCTTTCTAACGTAAACAACAACATTCGGGTTTCACGAGTTTTTGCCAGGTTTTGCGACTGAATCATTTTTTACGGTTTGAGTTGATTGAGTTGATTTTGCGTCAAAATCTCAAGCGTGAGATTTGCGAAGCAGATCTCTAATGAGTTTTCTCTCACGGGAGAGCGTATTGATTGAGATTTTGAGTGTGAGTCTATCAACACTGCTCATGAATCACGGGTTATATCAAGTCTGTAGATAAATGGATATTGTTAAGCGTATAAAACACGGCAGGCTGCGGTGGGCTGTTCATGTAGTTCGCATGTGAGAAGAACGTCAAGCTAAACTAATATTCAGCAGAGAATCATAAATGGCAGACCGTGTATCAGATTGCCTTTTGCAGTTGAAGAAAATTTAAGCCCAGTCAACATTTTGGTTGGTATAATTTTAGCTTCATCATTCTACAGTTAAAATTAAAAGAAAATTGCCATTCAGTCTCGAACACGCGAACTTTGGATTTAGAATCCAATATTTTCTGCTAAACTACCCAGTGATACACCGTAGAGGAGCGATTATTTGCCAATCCAATATGAATGTATGTTTCTTATATAGCGATACTTGCCTTGTCATTGTAATGTCGTTTTCATTTTTAGGAACTGGGTCGGTGATCAACACATAAAAATTGGGGTGGGTAATGTCTATTACATTACCGCGGGGTTGACGTAGAAGTGTCAAGTGTATGAATTTGTAAGTGTACTAGTTTTGTGTTGTTATTGATCGGATGAAGTTTTCAGAAGTTAACTTTTTTGGACTTATTTTGGTAGTCCTGAAAAGAACCATTTGTCGTTCTGTGGTTCCGAGAACCAGTGTTTGGTGTTCCAGGAATAATGCCAGATGATTGAATTTGTTTGTTTGGTCGTTGCTTCCTTGTGTTGCTTGGTTGGGTGATCGGTTTCTGGCCGGTTTCGCCAAACTCCTCCAGTAGATTAGATGTTTGATAGCTCGGGTGCTTCGATCGTGATAATCGATAGAATCGGTCCAGTGCTTTGGTCTGTAGCAATATCCATTGCATGAGCATTTAGGCTCTGTACATTGATACTCATCAATATGCAGGCTTGGCCGCTATGATCCAGAATTTCACGCAGTTCGTCTCAAAGCGTCACTAATCGATGATTGCCTAAGCGCTGCAGCTCATTCCTCAAGTCAACCCTCTTGGTAGAATTGATGCCTTTGGCGTGATTGAACTTAAAAAGTAAGAGGTTGTTTCCGAGATACGACCGCCAAAGTGACGTTGGATAACATTAGCATCTTCTATTTCCTGGCTTGAGACCGTCACGAACTTATGAAAGATTTCTGAGAGAACAGCACCAATTTTCGACCCAACACTAACTTTCGACCGATTTTCGATACGGTTTTGGCCTACTTTGTATGAAAATCCGAAAATTGGCATAGAATTCTTGTAGGAGGAAAATAAGTGCTCTTCTAATCAATTTTCACACTATTTGTTGCATTTGTTGCCATTGTTGACCTATTATGAACATTTTGTTTTATTATTTGGTTGGTTCGATTAACTCTTCAACCGGTCGATGGAAGAAGAAGCATGAGCGATAACTTTTGCTCAACAAACAAATATTCCGCTTGAAGGTCCACGCTTGATCCACTAAGATTGATTGCTTAAGTGGGTTCCGAAGCCTTTCGATACTCGTCGTATCCGTGGCGAACATGCTGAAATTGCATTGAAGCACAATTTCAAACAACTGCCCTTTTCAGGGCCTCAATTGATTCAATAATTTATTTAGTTATCAATTATAGTTTCGGATGATTAGTTTTCAACGGAGATAAATGGCAAACAAAGTTTAACATAGGTTCCCGTCGTTCGGGTCGGGCGGCGGTAGCAGTCTTTTCTGTGTGCGTATTTCCATTCGTTCGACAATGTCTTACCAAATCGAAAGACAACAAAGCTGTTTCTTATTAGTTTTAGCTCTGTGTTCGACGAGTTGATACTGATCGCTCTAGTATCATTAAGGTAGCGATGGCGACAACGGCATTATGCGATCATCTCTAAATGCGAAACAAACCGGGAGGAATTCTTCATTCAAGTGCCGTTCGCAATTTATCCGACTCATGCACACACTGTCGAGGATCGCCCCGCGCGCGCACAATGGGAAATTTGTTTCCCATTTATGGTTGCGTGCAAATGACTGACCAAAATCTGAATCAATCACATTCAATCATCAGTAATGTCGCTCTTCACGGCGGAAAATTCTCACAACTCTTTTAAAATGAAATTGTCGTCCTGAAAAGGACGGTTGGTGGTAGTCACCGTCGATCAAACTGGGTTTTCATTCCATTGTTAGACAGAAACACACCAAAAGATCACCGAAAACGATTAAATTAAAATGCGGTCGGTAATTTTGTGCTCTCTTGTCCATCCTTGTATTCGATGGTTTGCTCACTCCTCCGACGGTAATTATCAAGGTTTCTGGACGCATTCTCCACGAATTCGATGGGCTAGCTGGATGCCAAGGGCCATGATGAGCGATTACACGGAACCCGCAGCTTTTAGCTTGGGAATAAACAGCAGCAGCAGCGACGAACGTGTAAATTTTATTCCGATATGAGTCCTTCTCCGGTTGCTGGTCAACGATTGACTGATGCGCGCGTGAAGTCGAGTTTGGTTGGCTTCGACTGAACACGAGATAATAAAGAGAAGTAAGAAGAAGACCGAAAGGGGCGTTTCCCTTTGAATGACGAAAGTGGCTAAGATATCGCGCAATGATGTCTGTGTCAGGAATACACAAGAAAAATGTGCTTTTCTATAAAAAATAAGACATGCTTAGATATTTCCCAATTTTTCAATAGTTTAGTCATGATAATCAATAGTTTTCATTGTTGGAGTAGATTCGAAAGATTTCCAATCGATTGGTGCAAGAATCTTGAAAATCTATCCGGGCGTTAGTAAGTTATTAAAAGTCAAAATCTAACAACTTTTCGTGACGCGAGCGATTTTTCGTTTTTCGAAATTGTACCCCAGTATGTTGCCGTAAGACGTTATCCAACGTCAAAAAATTGGAAGAGTTTGTCAAAAATAGCCCTTGCAGTGAAGTAACCCGCGACAAACCAACATATACCAATTGCTGATCCTGGCTTTTGTCATAGTCGTACACGACCTCGGGGAAAGTTCCACCTTGCGACTTATGAACAGTAAAAGCACAGGCGCTAACCATCGGGAACTGAATGCGTTTGCATTTGATTATGCCGCACAGTTTGAAAGTAAAATAAAAATTCTCTATACAGGAGTGAAATTGGAGTTTCAAAACCAAGAGCCTTACGTTGGCATGAAATATTTTGAACTCTTATAACTGTTTTCTGGTTTAACGAAATTCCTTGAATGGCACCTCAATTGAAAGACAAGACATCAAAGGGTCATGTCGTTTACTTACTGAATCCCACATACCTGTCTAAATAGTTTAATAACTGTTTTAGAAGAGAACGTTGATTTCAAGCAAATCTATAAATAGGGGTGGCTAGAGAAAATTTGACGTCATTTGCTTTCCATTCTCCGCTTGGATCGCATTTCAGCAGGCGACAGATCGTCTTGCTCTGACCGGACGTGCTTCTCAGGCACAGACATCGATAGCGAAGGACTTCCCCGTTTGTCTTGCTTCGCTCAAATCAAACTGTCGAGCGAGCGAGAGAAGATGCCGTCCAAAGCCAAAGTCATCACCGCTGCCGCCGCCAAGAAAAAGAAGAAGAAGAAGAGGAAGCAGTCCACAGGAAAATTTGCGGTCGAACTGTGAACACGGTCGGGCAAGTCATTCTGGCTTTGTGCTTCACCGCTTGTTTGCATTCACCCAGTCATTGTCATCGCCGCCATCATCAGATTTCAACTTAAGCCCGGTGATCCACTACCTGTTATTGTTGTGCGTCATCCACGCCACGAATCTTTCGGTTCGTCGTATAAGCAAATAACTTGCTCAAATTTATACATTTGAGTTGAGGATTCCCCGTTTGACCATGGCAATCAACTGATAACATCCCGCAGTGTTATTTATCTGTAAGAGCATCAAAGCTAACAAAGCCATCGGCCCTTTTCAGGGCCATCAAGTTGGTGGAAAAGAGTTAAAAGAGAAATATTTCCGACTTTATATATGACTTCTTATATTCCTAAATCAATTTCACAGCTTCATACTAAATTTCATTTGTCATGAATAATTTATGACTCAACCATTTGAGATTGTACTCGCGGACGCTGCTTCAGTGCCGTCGGGGTGAGTGCTCAACATTCCACAACAATTGTAAAATAGAGTGGCATTTCCAACAGCGTCTTTGATGTTCCATATTTTGTGGGAACACTTTGATTAGCAAAATTATCACATGTAACAAAATTGCGACATTTTAAGAATGCATTCGAATAGACATTCTCATTGAACAATTGTAATAATTTTGGCACCCATGGATCAGAAATTTACCGTCATAATAAAGAAAACTATTGAACATCATGCGTGATTTTAATTTATTGTAAGCTATTAAAATAATGTTGATATTTTTACTGTCCATACGAACGCGCATGTGAATTTTCCAAGATATGTAAATCCCTAACCAAGACATCAACTTCATGTACCTTATCCTAGATTGGTCAATCAGAAGAAGGCGAAGAATACGAAAGGGAGGAGCATCATCTGCAATTCAAATTATGTAAAACATACTATCTTTGACAGATTCGGTTCATTTAAGGGACGAATGACCTTCGGATTAAAATCCCTCTGTAACAACAACAGGATTCGGTTCATTTAATTTACACTTTCGAGCTAGTAAGAATTTCTCGTGATAATATAGCTAGTAATATTTCTTAATGTGCTTACCAAAAACTTGCTATAATCTCTTAATTCATCTCGTAGCATCATACAATATCTGATTTATCACGAATAATCGACAATACGACAATTTGAGGATGTTCCAAGAACGCTGCTGCAGTGCCGTCGGGATGCAATAACAGCATAATGCTCATCTTGTACATCCCTTGCCAAGAAATCAATTTCATATAGCCTATTTTTCAGATTAACGCAATAGACAACATGTAGAAAAATCAATTCAGATCAATAGTTGCTCATTACAATTGGTCAAGAAACAATTTATTGATTTTAATGTCGCAATTTTAATACATTTTCCAATTTCCGTACTCGAGAATTTTGGAAGCGGGGGCCGTGATGCTCTGGATGGATTGTCCTCCATGACTGGTCCTGGCTGGATATATTCGTGGGGAGAAACTCGACCCTTTACTGCAGGAATTTCATTAACAACTCTTTGGTAAAGCAGAAATTTTCCGAGGAAAATTCTGATAAAAGTGAACTTTTTCAAAACAACTCTTTTTGATTGGAATATTTATCAACAACTCTGTCAAGTAAAATCATCCTAAATAACTCTTTGCTCCATCGCCAAACCAAACCATTTCATTGAATTCATCAAGTACAAAAATATGAATGGTAAGGAGAGGCAGATGGTGTATATATCGCTGGCGTTAGTTTCCAACAGGTCGCCGGTTGGCGCTGACTACTAATCCGTCCACTGAATGTTTTTCAGTTGTTGCTTTCGCTTCGTTGCTCTCTGGTTCCGTTCGCTACTCGCACACTGCTGTGGCTTTCACGCGCTCTTCTTTGCTGCTCCGCTGCTTGATCCGTTCATTATGCCGTTCGATTTGTGAATGAGCTGGGAGCAGAACAACCAGTGGTTTTATTTGCTCGAGCTCCGTTCACCGATGCCGAGTGTTGGGGTTCTCGCTTGATTGTTTCGTCACTCCGTTCGCTACTCGCACGCGATTGGTCATTGCTTTCGCGCTATTTTCGTTGATGGTGTAATTCTTCGCTGAGAAAAAAAAGGCAACTCTATTGATTTTTCATGCAAAATGACCGACTTTGATAAACTATATCTCAGTTATTTATGGACCGATTTGAATGAAATTTTCACAGAATATCAGACATAACTTAAATTTTAACATATGTTTTTGAGTGATTTTTCCAATCACACGTTGAAAAGCAGTTACGGTTTGACTAAAGTGAATTTTTTGACGATTTGTTATGATGGTATCTTCAGCAAAGTTGTAGACTTTGACGAGATGAATAAGTTTGCTGAAGACAGTTTTTGTGTAAGGCTATGAAATTTTAAGATAAAAAGTTTTGAATTTTTCGTCGAAAATTACAGTTTAGTCAAACCGTTATTACTTATAAACTTGTGATTGGAAAAATTATTCAAAAATATATGTTAAAATTCAAGTTACATCTGATGTTCTGTGAAAGTTTCATTCGAAAATATTTCCATGATAACTGAGATCTAACCTACCAAAGTTGGTCATTTTGTATGGAAAGTCGAAAAAGTTGCAAATGCATGCGAATAAGTTGGGGCCTTCCTTAGCCGAGTGGTTAGTGTCCGCGGCTACAAAGCAAAGCCATGCTGAAGGTGTCTTGGTTCGATTCCCGGTCGGTCCAGGATCTTTTCGGAATGGAAATTTTTATGACTTCCCTTGGCATAGAGTATAATCGTACCTGTCACACGATATACGAATGCAAAAATGGAAACTTTGGCAAAGAAAGCTCTCAGTTAATAACTGTGGAAGTGTCATAAGAACACTAAGCTGAGAAGCAGGCTCTGTTCCAGTGAGGACGTTATGCCAAGAAGAAGAAGATGTGAATAATTTCTCAGTTTATTCGACAAACCAGCTGATTAATTCATGGGTGCACAACAGAAACAGGGTAGCGGATCACAGGGATTTAGTTGAAATCTGGAAACGTAGCTCAATCTTGAAATCTTGAGTGATTTCACAAACCAGATTCTGGATTAACAGCTCAGCAAGCTTCTAGCAGCGAGGTACTTCTCGCTAAGCAAGTTCGGAGGAGCTCTTACCAGCTCGAAAGCGGAAATGGAATGAAACTGAATCCAACGAAGGCAGCATGTTTTATAACCTTGGAATAGCAGATGATGCTCCTCCCTTTTGTGCTCTTCGCTTTCTAAACGACCAATCTGGGAAATGGGTATGTGCCAATAATGTGTTGGGCTTGGAATTACTTGAAAATTGCGGAGAATACTATTACGTGAGAAATTGGTCGAACATGAATTGTTGGAATGATTGGCATTTCCCTAAATATTCAATACGAGCTATTGATAATTAATAGTTTTCTTTATTATGACGGTAAATTTCTGATCCATGGGTGCCAAAATTATAAAAATTGTTCAATGACAATGTCTTTTCAAAAGCATTCTAAATATGTCGCAATTTTGTCACATGGGATAATTTTCCTAATCAAAGTGTTCCCATAAAATATGGAACATAAAAGGCGCTGTTGGAAAAGCCACTCTATTTTGCAATCGTTGTGAAATGTTGAGCACTCACCCCGACGGCACTGCAGCAGCGTCCGCGAGTACAATCTCAAATGGTTGAGTCATAAATTATTCGTGACAAATGAAATTTTGTATGAAGCTGTGAAATTGATTTAGGAATATTAGAAGTTATAAATAAAATCGGAAATATTTCTCTTTTAACTCTTTTCCACAAATTTGATGGCTCTGAAAAGAACCGATGGCTTTGTTAGCTTCGATGTTGTTACGGATAAAAACACTGCTCGGACCAGCAAAACTCAGGGGGCTTCTGGTATTTGCTCCTAACGGGATTGCTTCTTGACCACCAATGATGATTTCATCACGAGTCGAAATTTTGAAGCGCGGGTCAACAGCTTCTCGGCCGATTAAATTTGCGGCGGCGATGACGATGGCTGGGTGAACGCAAACAAGCGGTGAACCACAAAGCGAGAATGACTCGCCCGACCGTGTTCACAGTTCGACCGCAATTTCTCCTGTGGACTGCTTCCTCTTCTTCTTCTAGGCGGCGACAGCGGTGATGGCTTTAGCTTCGGACGGCATCTTCTCTCGCTCGCTCGACAGTTTGATTTGAGCGAAGCAAGACAAACGGGGGCGTCCTTCGCTATCGATGTCTGTGCTAGAAAAGCAGAGCGGTCAGAGCAAGCCGATCTGTCGCCTGCTGAGATGCGAGCCAATCGGAGAGTGAAAAGCAAATGACGTCAAATTTTCTCTAGCCACCCCTATTTATAGATTTGCTTGAATTCAACGTTCTCTTTTAAAACAGTTATTAAACTATTTAGACAGGTATGTGGGATTCAGTAAGTAAACGACATGAAGCTTTGATGTCTTGGCTTTCGATTGAGGTGCTAATCAAGAAATTCCGTTAAGCCAGTGCAAAGTTATAAACGTTTAAAATATTTCATGCCAACGTAACGCTCCTGGTTTTGAAATTCCAATTTCACTCCTGTATAGAGAAGAAAGACGTACTTCTACGTCAAAAAATCAACATCAAGCAAATTATGGTTTGGTCGAACCTGAATCGGGTTGGGGTTGATACTGTGATTCAGAAACGGGTTGCCATTCTAGGTTCAAAAACCGAATTCGACATAAGTAGCCCATCGTCAAAAGATTCCAAGCTTTAATGACAAGGTTTGGCTAAGATACTACGAATCCATTCCATTGTTGATGCTGAATGATATACGATCTGCCAGTTTATACAAATTGTCACGATTTTAGATTATTCTATTTACAACATGGTTTGTTGTCAACAAGGATTGTCAAAAATGAATCATAGTGAAAAATTATATACAATTCCTGTTAACATTTATTCATTTTATATTGGCATATTGTGCAATTCTGATTTAAGATGTACGAATATGTGATTTTAACCGCACATTGTTATACGATACGTAGTTCACTGGGAGGTCACTCAACGTTCAGGGCGACTGGAAGCGATGATTCATGACCGGTGTAATGGAGAAGGCTTCTGCATTCGGCGTAAATTCAACGTAATAGCAAGGAATTGTTGCCCAGCAAGTATCAAGTAAGTATGTAGGAAAAGAGGTTTTCAGGAAGCCAAAATGTAATGTGGACTAATCTTAAAGACTATACATTTTACAACAAATAATCAGTTTTGAAAAAGATTATTTGTTAAGGTTTGGAATGCTATTAATGGTCATTGGAAAACTTGACCTTGCGACTGTCACGAGGTTTCCCATTAGGGTAAATTGGTATAATGCGCCCCAACCGGGCAATACGCCCCACTTTATTTTCCAGGGATTGAGGCTTCTTTAACACGTAAATATGATTACATATCTTAAATATCCGCAAAAAAATGATGTTGCGCATATAAGATCTTTGAGAAATATGAACAACCAATAAAAATACCAAAAATATCGAAAATCAGTATTTTGGTGTAAAATATTGGGTCGGATAGGCGAGCCTCGTTGTACTATTGTACTTATTACAAAAACTTTTACCGGAAGGCGAATGCTAATGGACCCTTTTAAGGCCCAAGTAAAAATAATGCAAAAATCAAAACTGAAAAAGCAGTTTTCTCTTTTTAAATAGACAAATCGAAGAAAATAAAAACACACAGCTCTTTTATTTGCCAAATAAAAAGGCTGTGTGTTTTTATTTTCATCAATTTGTTGTTTATAAAAGAGAAAACTACTTTTTCAGTTCTGACTTTTGTGCCATTTTCTCTTGCGCCTTAAGCTTAGCAAGTGGTGGAATTCTCCTTGGAAACATTTTTACAACGCTGCGGAACTTTTTCTACGGGAGGGGCATATTGCCCGGTTTGTTTTGAAACGTCAAGATTTGGACCATTTACAGAAAACGTCTTGTACTCTTTTTGGAACCTACCTGGCAAGAGAAAGTTGCATGCAGGACATGACCAACTAAGAAAATAACACTTTGACACAAAAATCTATAGAAGTAATGCATTTGCCACTGTGATAGAGCAGTTTTTCCTTAGGGGGGGGGGGGTGCGTATTATACCAAAAACATAATTAGACCTTGATTTTTGTTTGTTCAGCATTATTTATGCTGTCATTTACGTAAAAGTTTCGTAACACAGACAGTATTTTGTAGTTGCAGAAATCTAAAAGAGGTTAACTTGTTTTCAGCTCACTCTATTTCTTACGTTCTGAATGCTATGATATATGAAATCTTATCTCATAGTCACCAGTTTGTGGCATAAAAGTAAATAATAATTTATAGGATCATTTAGTGAAACATAATTTTCAAAACTACAGCTTTCATTCGAATAACGTTGAAAGCATTATCAAAACCATATCTATGATAAAAAAAACGATGAAATGTGTTTTAAGTAGAATTTTTTAGTATCTAAAAACGGTTTCGGGATCAGCTTAGTACCGGTATTCTGGTGCTGAAAATTAGTTGGTAGTACCGGTATCATTATCAAAACCCTATACTGGACTAATATTTTGTAACAATATGTCTCGTTTGTAGGAGCCCAGGTAGCTGGATATTTCCGTAAAAAAATCTCGGCTTCCCGTGGCACAGAAAATCTTTGTGCTTGTCACACGATATTCAAATGCAAAAATGGTCAATTGACAAGGAAAGCTTTCCATTAATAACCGTGGAAGTGCTGATGAGAGCACTATTCTGAGAATCCGATCTTGTCCCAGTAGGGACGTAACGCCAAGAAGAAGATAATATCTCGTTTATAAGTGTACTTTACTTCCGATTTTTAAACAATTGTACCGAGAAGAACTCTCATTTTCAGAGTGAATCATGAAGGTGAAAAAAATGTTCTTTATCCTCCTTTACCTGCAGGTTTTTTTTTGTTAGATTTCAAGAACTTCATGTATAGACTATTGTATTATTATGTATAACATATTATTATGAACATTTATTTGCCTTTAACTCTGAGTATAGAAATCGCGTTCACCTTAAAAAGCCAATACATTTTCATAATAATAAAGTCATGCGGTGATTAAACCTTGTAAATATCAATTAAATTTGTGAATTTTAAGCTTGTCTGCTCTATAAACTTTTATTTCAAGTACCATAAAACGGGGTAACTTTGATAATGCGGGTAACTTTGACAGTGTGATTAAACATATAAAACAGCATATTAAACGAAATAACGAAGTTCCTGTTAATCAGTTAAGCAAAACGAATACAAAAGTTAAGAGTTTTAGTATGACACTTCATTTCAAAGCTATTTTCGGTGGAATCAAGTGCATTTGCGGATTTATATACAAATAATAAAAATTTATAAGATATTAGCATTTTTGCAACGCTAACAAACAATCTGTTCTACGATCACTATTTGATGAAGTCATAATGAATTCGTCATTTATCCTTGGCAGCCTAGTTATAGTAGAACATGAATTCGGTCTCAATTCTCTTAGCGAAAACCATTTTTACAAACTGGGACCATTTTTGTAATCTAAGTCAGAAATTTCCATATAGTGTTGAACGCCTAGAGGTATGCAACGCCCTATAAATGTTACGTAATTCATTCCATTTATACTCCATTACCAAAGTTACCCCAAAACAGGAAACCGACTTTCGATTATATGAGAAATAATATATCCATGCAGAATAAATCTTTTGGCAATCCATCAAGTGCAATCGATAGCTAGGATGTCAGTACTTGTTTTAAAAATATAAATTGTAAATCTTTGAAACAGAATGCATAAAAATAGAAGTTTTGTTCGAAAAAACTATCAAAGTTACCCCGTTTTACGGTACAACCATTTTTAGGGATCCGTGGGATATTGTAATGTAGAATTTCAATAAGGGTCGCTGGTGGGGAACCACAAATTTATATGGATAAAATCATTTCAAAATGATGAGCAAATGAAACAATGTTCTCCGGGTATCTGGAAATTGTTACCATTCAGATTTCGAATCACTACGGTTCCTCAATGAAGAGTTATCTAGCCCGACGGCAGACATAAAGCAGCTCTACTCACTGTGCATAACTATACGAACACACAGTACGTTATAGAATGATCCATAAAAATCTTCTTGATGAGATGGATGTTGGGCCGTTTTCTTGAATGTAAATATAAAAAACTGAAGTAATGAGTGAGAGCAGTTCGTCTGCTTTTCTTGAACAAAGATAATCCAGCCTTTCCGGCAAAATTAGTGAAGGAGTTAGTTCAAAGCAAGTCTGCCGAGTCAAGGATGGTTGAAAGTTGAACTTTCCTGGGCAGATAGTATTGTGCTTAGCACGCATAAAAAAAAGTCAATTATGGGAATGCTCTGTTACAGTGGGGATGTAACGTTACGGAGAAAAGAAGTTAATCATATGATGCCTACTAATATGTTCAGCAGCTTGAGGAGAACTTCCATGTCTTGCTAATGCGGGTAAACAAAGTTTTAGAGCAGAAATAGGCCTTGCTCATAAAATAGTGATGAAAGTTTTCTACATGCCACTCTCGAGAAAATTAATGTTGCTAATCTTGAAGTTTCCACCGAAAATATGACAGCATGTCAGCAACCAGTCTAGAGCATACACGTGCCAAACCTAGTCTCAACGCTCATTTGTGCTTCTAGTAATTTTTGTGCTGTGACGTTACCCGATCAGACGAAGGAAACAAGATTACAACAGGATGTGTTTCTTTGATATGTTTTATCATCAGTTGTTATAATAGAAGTACCATAAGTAATAAAAAGAACAAAAAAAAATACAAATTTTGCAAGAAATAAAACTTTTACAAAATGTGTATAAAGCATCTTCTTATTTAACCAAATGTTACTGTTTATAAATTTGGATGTGATTTAAAACAAACGTTCAAATACCATGTCAAAATTATAATACATGAATTTTCTAAATTTGTTACAAAAATATTTTAGCTATCTCATAACAAAATTATATCCAATTCTTTTGACCTGTTGCTGTTACTAAATATTGTTGCTTAGAAATGTGATATAATCATGTTATATGATACTAGTCGGGTATGTCCTGCTTGTGGCTGGTATGCAGAACGAAAAACGAAAATGATGGTAAAAGCAACCGCACTGGTGACATTCGGACAGCACACCAGTAAAAACACAGAGACGTGGAAAATTAAAACTGAAATATAATTTATATTACCCGCGTGAAAGAATCCCCAATCCCAGAAGGCAATGCGAGAAGATCACACCGAGTTTACCCTGCTCTCTGCTCCCAAGGGGCGCTGAAACATACAACTTTCTAGCGCTTCACGCAATTTTCTCTTAACGGCGGCGTAATAAACTCGTTACCCATAGCCTTTTTTTTGGGCTTCCGGTCAGGTCAGGAAAAACCGTCATCTGGCGGTCAATAATGAAGAGAAGTCTCCTTTTTTCTGTTGAACCTATCGCGGGCTACCCAACCTCTGTGCACTAATTAACCGCAAAATACGAGCAATGATCCCCATTGCCAGTAGTTACGCAAATAAAATGTATAAAATAATTTATCGTGACCGGAGGGAACAATAGGTGTAGCTAATTAACAAGTAAGGGTTAGCACGATTAATTGCAAGTTTACACAGATTTATTCTCTATTTTTCACACTTCAGTGGTAGCGCTATTGTATTTTGTGCACAACACATGTGGCAAAAATCCTTTTTGTATACTATATCAGCGATGCTTTTGTGTTAATGATCAAACGTGCGAAATTCGAAGTATTGAAAAGGATTTTTTTTCATTTTTTTTTCATAAACTATCTCATTTATCGTGTAAAATTCAATAAGATCAAAAATGCCAGGATTTCAGAGGGCTTTGTGGCCGAGCGGTTTATGACGCCAACCTGTAAAGACATCGTGTCGTGAGGTGTGGGTTCGATGCTTCAACCATTGACGCATTTCGCGCCAACTCAAACAAATGTTGGCAGCGCCCTCTTAGATTTCAATTACATTTTAGGGGTGTGCAGACCTTGACAAAATAAGCCACTTAGTTTGATAAATTTTGAAAAAAAAAAACTTCACAGCTTTAAAAATGTTGTAAATTTAAGTTTATTTTCATGCACATATTTGGAGCATCAGAATAAACGTAAATTTAAACGACCAATAAATTATCTCAATCGAATTCACTTTCAATTTACACGTTCATGTAATATTCAAACATTTCTAGTATAAAATTGAATGTATATTCATTTGAGTTAACAAATGTTTTAACAACACACGAATTTGACTTATTTTTACAATAGACTTCAGTTTACATCACATTGAAGTTTAAATAGTCTTTCTGTGTATGTTGATTTCCTGTGTAAGTACAGTTTGTGTTTGTGAAACGATATACAAATGCAAAAATGATTCAACATTTCATAGCTGTGGAAGTTCTCATGGAACACAATTCATAGAAGCCAAAGCCAAAGCCAAAGCCAAAGTTAGGAGTCCGGAAGAAAAACATACGGACAAAAGTTAATTATTCGTTTGTTACTAAGCAAATATAGGTTTAGAGTCAGATAATGTGTAACACCGTTAGCGAATGACGGCTTACTGTATTAGCATGTATAAGAGAACATGAATCTTTTGAAAACCAGAGCTACTGGACCAAAGCCCTGAAATGGGCGCTATTTAAGATATTAAATTTTACGACATACAAAGATGCTTAGTATTACAAAGCCTTTTTATGTGGCTTGATAATACTCCTTAAAATCGCCAGAGTTCGGTAGCATACTCTAGAGTAGTCTTTGTCTTTGCATATTTGTGAGGGAGTGAAAAATAATACTAAGCTGAGATGCAACGAAAATTGAGCGCGTAAGATGCGACACATCACATAACGAAGGGAATTTCCATCAATATAGAGCAACAAGACAACTCCGCGTGCCCTGTTTTGTTCGGGAGGGTCACTCAAGAGTACTTTTGAAGAATGAATAAGGGTGAGAAGGCATAAAAGCAAAAGAGAAAGAGTGCCACAAAAAATCCTCACATATCAATGTACTCAAATCGTTTGAGAATTCGTGTTGTGAATTTTGAGTTCAATTTTGAAAAACCTTGGAACCTTGAAATGCCTAAAAAGAAGAGGAAATCATCGAAGGAGCAAGTTTTTCAGAATACGTCAAAATTACACATGATGTGTTGGATAAGTAGAGCTTGATTTTGTGCGAATAGTACACACTTTTGTGTTCCTTCGGTTAAGCTTGTGCGGCTGCAGAAGGCTTTTTTCCAAACTACGTAACCAGGTTTTGCAACTACAATAACATTACTTAGCTTGGCAATGTTTTGAATAGTCTTAGCATTTTCGCCTTCTTAATTCAGCGAGAAATTCCTGGTGAAACTCCTTGAGGAATTCTTGATGGAATGCCTTCAAAAGATTTTAAAGTGACTCCTGGAAGAATTATTGTTGGAATCTTCGAGAAAATTCCTGAAGGGATTCTTTGGGTAAATTTGGACCACTATGGGCAATCAGGTGGCACCCAATAGAAAAAAAAAACAATTCTTCGGATATGTTTTCCATGTTCATCATTCCATTGTAAATACCGTAAAACGGGGTAACTTTGATAGTTTTTTCGAAAAAAACTTGAATATGTATGCATGCTGATTCAAAAAATTGCACTTTATATTTTTAAAACAAGTACTGGCATCCAAGCTATCGATTGCAAAGGATTTATTTTGAATGGATATATATATATATATATATATATATATATATATATATATATATATATATATATATATATATATATATATATATATATATATATATATATATATATATATATATATATATATATATATATATATATATATATATATATATATATATATATATATATATATATATATATATATATATATATATATATATATATATATATATATATATATATATATATATATATATATATATGTCAAAGGATTTATTTTGAATGGATATATAATTTTTCATGCAATCGAAAGTCTGTTTTCTGTTTTGGGGTAACTTTGATAATCGAACAAAATTGAATGAATTACGTTACATTTATAGGGCATTGCATACCTCTAGGCGTTTAACGTTATATGGAAATTTCTGACTTAGATTACAAAAATTGTCCCAGTTTGTAAAAATGGTTTTCGCTAAGAGATTTGAGACCATATTCATGTTCTCTGATAACAAGGCTATCAAAGACAAGTGACCAACTATTCAAAACTACAACAAATAATGATTGTAGAACAGATTGTTTGTAAGGGTTTTAAAAATGCTGAAACCCCATCGAATATTAAATCGAGTATGAAGCTTCACATGTTATCGCTTCTAACGAAAATAGCTCTGACATGAAGTGTCATACTAATACTCATTACTTTGCATTCGTTTTGCTTAACTGGTTATCAGAAATTATGTTATTTCGTTTAGAATGTTGTGAGCAGTGATGCATTTCAAACTGAGCGCGAGCCAAAAGTGAACTGAACGCGTTCTAATTTTGAACGAGAACGCAACAAACAGTGAACTTGCGTGCAAGATTCGGACGCTGCTCACTTTAAAATGCACAGCGAAGCACGAAACCTTAAAACACTACTTTAAACAACATTGAATTCATATCACGCACAATGTATGGAACCTTAAGTGTTCCTTGACACCTTTTACAAGTCTTTCTGCTTCTAAACATGGTTCAAATCTGCCATTGGAAGAATTTTCCTTTCGCGTCCATTTTTCGGCTCCCTTGGGTTCAAAATTTTGAACTGATCAATGTTCAAGCCTACTTGATCCCTCATTCAAAAATTTTAACTGGAACGCAGACTGAACGCGTTCAAATGCAACACTGGTTGTGAGTTCCCTACTATCAAAGTTGCCCGCATTATCAAAATAATCCCGTTTTACGGTACTTCTATCAAGGTCTTCCTGGAATAACAGAGCAAGATGTTTTGAAGTTTCGTTACTATAGTATGCCAAACTCGGAGTTTTTGAACAAAAAGATTAAAAATCTCTGTAAATACAAGGTATTTGTTGAATGAAAAATACTCCATTATCGTTGTATTTTATACAGATATTTATAATTTTTTCGGAAATTCACTCGAAAAACAATCTTGGAAAAATAAAATGAATCAAAAATTTGCTTTAAAAAGCGGCTAAATGCAAAGACTATACTGCTCCTATACTTTTTTTTACATCTGTATTTTTTTGAAATAATATAACATTTTATGTTGTCTTTTGAATGCCGTCAAAAGATATTTTTTATGTTTGCCTTAATCAGAAATATTCACAATTAAAATAGACATGTTTTTGTGAGAAAAACAACAATAAATCCCAAACGGAAGGAGATAACGAGTTTCTTCACTCACTAAATTACGCATTTTTCTCTAAAAGTGTTTCATAGACAACTTTGATGAGATATTTGAATTGAAAACGCAAGAGCCAGAAACCCAGTTTTGTTCGGGCCACCCTATGTCACCGTAGAAAAAAAGCTCTAAATCGGTCAATTTAAAAGATTTGGCAAAGTTGCTTAAATTTCAATGGTCTACAACTTTGCTGAAGCATGTATAACATAATTTCTACAAATAAGAAAATTAGTTACACAATTTCTATGAAAATGTGGTCCACCCTAATTTTCAATAACACCGAACAAAGGGCTTAACTTATGCAAACAACTTTGTAGAAGACCGTTTTTGTCTAATGTTTAACTCTGAAGCTCAAAATGCATCCTTCCGCATAAAACTGATTTCTGGACCACTGTGCACTGGAAGAACTCACTAATTCAAGTTTTAAGTGCGCATCGTACCTTCGTGATGTGCGTACACGAATTCTCTCTGCTCTTGGAAGTTTTCTTAAAAACTACCTAAAGCAAAAAAAAAAACAGTACTTTTCAGTGCTACAAAAACAGTACTTTTCAGTGGTAATATTAAAAACGGTACTTTTCAGTACTATTTTTTCTACTATTGATCGCTTTACGATCCTTGTTTGGACCTGTGCCTTCGATTGTTCGTTGGACCCGTTGGTGAAAGCTACCCAAGTAACACCGAAAACATCTTTCTTGGCAGAAGATACAAGAAATTGTTATATAGGAGTTTTATAGCTGAAATCCATGACAGCGTTGGTCATATTAAAGTTATAAAATAGTTTACAAATAACATATTTTGCCCAAACTTCAAATCGAGGAAGTCAAATTGCCTAGGTGAAATTAAAGCTCGTTGAACGTCAATATAACTTATATAGGACATACGATGCACTTTTCACCTCCAATCCATAATCAGCTTTCCAGATGCATTTTACAAGAGTCAAATTTTTACAACGTGACCTAGTACGTACACTATAACCTGCACTGCCCATAACTGCATATTTGTAACATTCGACAAAAGTAGGCATTGAGTAAATGGAATACTAAGTGTGCATTTTGTGGCAGTGTGGGAGGAAACTAAAATTTCTAAAAATTACCAGGAACTCAAAAATGCTTATTTGAGGCTGATATTTTGTACAACTCATATCGCATACTAGGTGAATTGTCAGAAAATAATTCTGATATAAATTTCATTGCTATCACATTACGAGGCTCATTTATAATCTCAGTGTGACTGTTATGCGGTTATAATTACCAATGTGACAAAACAACTTGGTATTTTTTTCGAATTTTCTAGAACAATCTCACAGATTTCAGTAAGTTGATCGAAAGTATTTATCATTTGATGACTCTCCATGGTATTAACTCCATTTTGTCAAAAATATCGAATGTGACTGTTTTGCAGTTATGGGCAGTGCACCATTTACCCACTCCCGTTTGCGATGCTTATTCCAAAATTCTGATGGCTCTACCTCGCGATGGCAATCGAAGATTATCTTCAGATGGTAGTAAAACAACATACCACAATGTTGTTTCGTATCTTTTAAAAGCATGCTACAACCTGCCAGAGTTTAACTGTAAGATTGGATGATGGATGCTGGCATACTGATTATGTGAATCATGCTGAAAACAGAAACTACACAACAAACACAAAACTGCACTTCAGAATCGGCGGCATTTAATCGAAAGGCAATCGTTCTGGTCCACCAATGGCTTTTCT